>NW_006933646.1:0-3260 GCF_000298275.1 Orycteropus afer afer
CTGCAACTTGAACTTGCATATGAGCAGTTGATGGTCTGTTCCATAGTAGCTCCTGGCTTTGTTTTGAATGAAATTATTGAGCTTTTCCATTGCTTCTTTCCACAGACGTAGTTGATCTGATTCCTGTGTGCTCCATCTGGTGAAGTCCACATGTATAGCTGTGTTAATGTTGTCGATATAGAATGTTTGTGCTGTGCACATAACAAGTGTGAAATTAAGCTCTGATCCCTTTACTCCTCATCTACATTATTTCTCCACCCAATTTCTTCCTTTTTGGAAAATAAAATTAAATCTGGTCAGTTGTGCCAAGCAGAAATTTGGAAAGTTATCCCCTGCATCTAAACCATCACTGAGTCCTATCAATTCATCTTTACAAGATATCTCAAACTCATCTGTGTTCTTATGCATCAGTACTAACTTTTCCAAGCCACAGTGATCTCTTCTGGCTATTCAGTAACTGTTACATAGTCTACTTACTTTCCCTCCCAACCTCGATCAATTTTCTGCATAGAAACTAAAGCGAAGTTTTAAATTCTAAATCATATCATGCATGCCACTCCACTGCCTAAATCCTTTACATGGTTTTCTGTTGCTCTTATGGTACAAACCACACTTAATATGACTTACAAGACCTTACATGATATGGCCTCTGACCACTTCACCAGTCTCACCGTTGACTACTTCTCCACAAAATCACTTTGTTTTAGCCACATTTGCCTTTCAAATTTCCTTAAAATCATCAAAGATTTTTCACCTTCACTGTTTCTACTGACTGGACTTTTTCTGCATAACCTCTGACTTTTCCCATGACTCCTATTTCCCTTCCTTTAATCTCAGCTTGAAGGTTTTCTCTTGTGATAGTTAAGGTTATGTGTCAACTTGGCTGGGCCTGACTTTTGAGTGGCTGGACAGCTGGATGTAGTTATTCCCCATGATGATACTGGTAATCAACTCCATGGTGGAACCAACTGTGAGCAGCTGAGTAGCTGCCTTAGGAATGTGATCTGTTTCCAGTATATAAGAAGCTTTGGGAAAGGTCTCAGTGCTTTTTGGCACACTTGAGCCCTGGACATAGCCAAGTCTACTCATTCAGCAGTCTTCAGTGTTCCCTGTTGATCTTGGGACTGTTTCTGGACTTGAATTAATGGCCTGCTGAGTTGCTTAATAATCTTGGGACTGTGCCATTTTTCTTGTTGACCTTGGGTTTGTTAGCCTCAGCAGCTAGCAGACGCCTGAGTTAAAAGAAGATTCCAGCGTTTGGGGGCCAGGAGTAAGAGGCAGAGCTGAAGGCCCTAGAGCTGGCACTTTGAACTTGAATACCTAGTAATCTTCAAAGAATGAATCTTTCTAAATGTAAACCTTTTCTTGACTTTTTATAGCAGTAGTTTTATACAATAATTTTCCTTTTCTGATTGACTAAATTCACTCAGCGTAATGTCCTCCAGGTTCATCCGTGTCATGAGGTGTTTTGCAGATTCCTTGTTATTCATTAACACTGTGTAGTGTTCCATTGTGTGTATGTACCATTCTTTGTTTATCCATTCATCCATTGATGGGCATTTAGGTTGTTTCCATCTTTTTGCTGTTGTGAATAATGCTGAGATGAACATGGGTGTGTATGTATCTGTTCATGCTATGACTCTTATGTCTCTATGATATACATCTAGTGGCATTGCTACATCTTATAGCATTTCTATGTCCAACTTCTTAAGGAAGCACCATACTGTTTTCCATAGTGGTTGTACCATTTTACAATCCCAGCAGCAGTGTATGACTGTTTCAGTTTCTCCACATGCTTGCAAGCATTTTTTTTTTTCTGTTTTTCTGAACTTTGTGATAAATACTGGGATGTGATAATATCCAAGTGTTGTTTTGATTTGCATCTCTCTAATGGCTAATGATCATGAACATTTCTTCACGTGTTTGTTAGTCACCTAAATGTCTTCTTTGATGAAGTGTCTGCTCATGTCCTCTGTCCATTTTTAAATTGGATTTCTTGTCTTTTGTTGTTGTTGAGATATTAAAATTTTCTATAAATTGTAGAGATTTGAAGTAGACCATCATAGTATTCTCTCACAGAAAATCCTATTTATTCCCTCCGCTGCTGCTTATTTAATTTATAGTACTAAATGTATTTACTTTTCTTTCTCATTAGAGTAAGCCAAAAAAAAAAAAAACCCAAACTCACTGCCATCAAGTTGATTCAACTCAGAGTGACCCCTCTTTGGGTTTCCCAGAAGGGGTCTACAGAAGTAGATTGCCCAATCTTTCTTCTGAGGAGTGGCTGGTGGGTTTGAACTGCCAACCTTCTGGCTAGCAGTCAAGTGCCTTAGGCATTATGCCAAGAGCAGAAAACATGATTTTTGCTGTTGCTGTTGCTGTTGTTGATCATTCTATCTCCAAAATGAGACCCACTGCCATCTAGTTGATTCCAACTCATAGTGAACCTATATCTTTAGCACCTGAGCTCTAGTAGCATAGTACCTAAGGCACATGACTGCTAACCAGAAGGTTGGTGGTTCAAACCCATCAGCCACTCCTCAGAAGGAAGATTGGGCAATCTACTTTTGTAGTGATATTGCCTGGAAACCCAAGGAGGGGTCTCTATGAGTTGGGTCCAACTCCACGGCACATAACAACAACAACAACAACAACAACATTATGCCTGGCAAATAGTAAGTTCTTGGGTAGTTTTTGAATGATTTGGACTTTTCATGTCATTAATGTTATGAACTGAATCTACTTCCGTAGAGATACTGACTCAGAAACCCAAGGAGAGGTCATTATGAATTGCAATCGACTCAACGGTAGTGAGTTGTTTTCTTTTTTTTTGAAATGTTTATTCAAAGGAACCCTGGTTGTGCAGTAGTTAAGCTCTTGGCTGCTAATCAAAAGGTTGGCAGTTTGAACCCACCAGCTACTCCATGGAAGAAAGACGGCAATCTGTAAAGATTTGCAACCTTGGAATACCTATGGGGCAAGTCTACTCTGTCCTATAGGATCAATATGAGTTGCAATTGGCTTAATGGCAACAGGTCGGGTTTTTTTTTTTTTTTGTCTTTGTTGTTATTCTCATGATTAAGTTTTCTCTAGTTTGACAGGAAAAATTGAATGAGTGCATATAAAGCAATTAATACTTAAAAAAACAAAACCAAACTTGTCGTGGAGTTGATTCTGACTCATGGTGACTCCATGTGCTACAGGGTGGAACTGCTCCCTAGGGTTCTCTTGGCTACGACCTTTATGGAAACAGATCACCA
>NW_006933647.1:0-491 GCF_000298275.1 Orycteropus afer afer
GAGAGTTGCAAGATAGAATGAACTGTTCTAAACTCGGGGAGCAAATTATAAATCACAGGGTAACCTCAAAGAAAAATGATAAACCTTCATATCACAATAAAAAAAGAGGACAAGCACAAATATTCAGCAAATACAAAAACAACAACAACAAAGGAAATGATAACACGATTCAAAAACATAATGTGCTCAGCACAGAAAATAATATGGAATAAAACAAATGGAAGAAATGATAAGATAAAAGAGCTCAACAGAGGATTTCAAACAGCAGTTCAAGAAAACAGTCAATGATTATAATGAAATGTGTGACAATCGGGAGTTAGAAAACCAAAAGGGAAGAACATGCGTGGCATTTCTCAAGCTGAAATAACTGAAATAACTGAGGAAAATATTCAAGCCTCGAGTTACAATTCTATGGGCAAAATATTGAATAATGCAAGAAACAGCAAAATAAGATGGAAGGAATACACAGAGTTACTATACCAAAAAGAATT
>NW_006933647.1:2961-3662 GCF_000298275.1 Orycteropus afer afer
AGCAGTGAAACACTGTTTGATAATGTTACTGAAAAACTTTATGAACAGCCCTGAAACATTGTCTGATATAGTTCCAGAAGATAAGCCCATTAAGTTGGAAGGTATTCAAAGTACAATCACAGAAGAGCTGCCTCCTCAAAGTCGACCTAGATGACATGAATGGAGGGAAGCTTTTGGGATCTCCCTTTGCTGATGGGGCATGACTCAAAATGGGAAGATACAGCTGCAAACATCCATTAATAATCAGAATGTATAATGTATGAAGTATGAATCTAGGAAAGGTCAAGTTGAAGCTGAAGAAAATTAAAACAACTACATGAGAGACAAAATAAAACTGTGATTATATCCCACCTGAATTTAGAGATCATCTGAAAAACAGATTTGATGCACTGAACACCAACGACTAAAAACCAGAAGAGTTGTGGGATGATATCAAGAACATCATACATGAAGAAAGCAAACAGTCAGTAAAAAGACAGGAAAGAAGAAAAGACCAAAATGGATGGCAGAAGAGACTTTGAAACTTGAATGGAGAGTAGCTAAAGTGAATGGAAGAAATTATAAGATAAAAGAGCTGAACAGAAGATTTCAAAGGCAGCTCGAGAAGACAAAGTAAAATACTATAATGAAACATGTAAAGATTTGGAGTTAGAAAACCAAAAGGGAAGAACACACTTGGTATTTCTCAAGCTGAAAGAGCT
>NW_006933648.1:0-1552 GCF_000298275.1 Orycteropus afer afer
ACTGTGGAAGTTATCGAACAATATAATATCGAACACCATAATACAATTTTGCTGACAATAATCCAAAATGATTGTAGGAATTTATTGACAGAGTACTTCCAGAAATTTAAGCCAGATTCAGAAGAAAACATGGAATAAAGGATGTCATGGTTGATGTCAGATGGATCTTGACTAAAATCAAAGAACACCAAAACGATGTTTATCTGTGTTTTTTACTATACAAAGAATTCAGTTGTGTGGATTATAACAAATTATGGATAACATTGTAAAGAACTGTAATTCCAGAACATTTAATTTTGCCAATGAAGAACAAGTACATAGACCAAAAAGTAGTCTTTTGAACAGAACAAAGGAATACTGCCTTATTTAAAATAAGGAAAGCTGTGTGTCGAGGTTGTATCCATTCACCACACATATTCAATCTGTATGCTGTGATATAATCCAAGAGTCTGACAATATTAAGAAGAACATGGCATCAGGATTGGAGGAAGATTCATGAACAACCTGCAATATGAAGATGATACAAACTTCTTGCTGACAGTGAAGATGATTTGAAACATTTACTGACGAAAATCAATATGGATTCCACCTCAACATAAAGAAAACAAAAGTCCTCACAACTGGACTAATAAGGAACATCACAATTAATTGAAAAAAAAAGAAAATTGGAGTTGTCAGGAATTTAATTTTAACAGAATCCACAATCAACAGCCATGCAAGCAGCAGTCAACAAATCAGACATCACATTGCCCTGAACAGATCTGGTAAAATACCTCTAAGTCAAGGACCAAATATATCAGATTGGAAATGTAGGAGCACCTAACCCAAATCATGATATTTTCAATAGCCTCATATGCATGTGAAAGCTAGACAGTAATTAGGAAAAAAATGGAAGGAGGGTTGATGGCTTTGAATTGTGGTGTTGGCGAAGAATACCAAAAATACAGTGGATTACCCAAAGAACCTACAAATCTGTCCTGGATGAAGTGTATCAAGAATGTTCTTTGGAAATGAGAATGGCCAGACTTCATCTCATTTATTTATATCATATTGTCAGAAGGGACCATTCCCTGAATAAGGCTAACATGCCTGGTAAAGTAGAGGGTCAGCAGAAAAAGGGAAGACCCTCAACAAGATGGATTTCAAACAGTGGCTGGAATGATCGCCTCTAGTATAGCAAGTACTTTGAAGATGGCCAGGAATGAGCAGTGTTTCCTTCTGTCCTCTATAGAATTGCTGTGAATCAGAGTCAACTCTATAAGACCAAACAACAACAACATACTGTTTGTTCATTTCTATTTTATTCAATGTTAAAAATTGTAAATGTTATGTTGGGGAGTATCTTGATTTTGTTGTAGTTGTTTTTAGTGCCATAATTTGTTCTTTTAGCAGTATCATTACTTGTTTGATACATTTTATACTTATTTGTAAGATTTGCTTTTGAGGGTCTAGATAATTTGTACTATATGAACTTAGGCCCATTTTTAAGGCATGATCCTCCTGGTGTCTCCACCTGATTCCCTGGTTTTCCAGTGAAGATGTTCCAATAATA
>NW_006933648.1:2177-3247 GCF_000298275.1 Orycteropus afer afer
CAACAGCTCCCCTCCCGCTTCCTCCCCACAGTTACCTCTTCCCTGTGTCCATCCCTCCATGCACTCCTGCCCCCTGAATTGTCTCCCTGTACATAAGCAGCCCTTCTTTCTCCCATGATTGTTCTCTCCAAGGAGTGTATATAGCTCAGGTAAATGTTCAATTCATATGTCTGTCTTTTGTTTGGCTGGAAACCACAGGTGTGGGTTCAATTCCAGATCTGAAGGGCAGCTGGTGGTTACACCAGGCTCTGTTGGACCAGCAAAGTGCCCCCCCCCTTTATTTTTTCTTCATATTATTTTGAGTTTTATTCCACATTGTTCTCTCTCTCTACCCAGGATCTCCTACATACATCCCCTTGTAAGTACTTGGCAGTGGTAGCCAAGCACCATCTAGTTCTGGTCTCATAGTCGTATAGGCTACTAATTGGATGATGTACCAATCAGTCACTAGGACTAATTGTTTCCATGAATTTTTGGTTTTCTTCATTGTTCTTTGCTCTAGACGAGGAGAGACCCATCGTTGCATCTAGATGGCAGGTTGCTAGCTTTTAAGATCTCAGTCACTACTTGGCAAAGTAGGAGGTGGAACAAATTTTTTTTTTTTTTTAATTCTTGCAATTATTTATTTATTTATTCATTTATTATTGTGTTTTGAGTGAAGATTTACAATGCAAATTCACTCTCCATACAGCAGTTCACATACACTTTGTCTCATGATATTGACCATGGTTTACCACAATGCAACAGCTTCCATCCCACTTCCTTCCCATAGTTACCTCTTTCCAGTGTCCATCCCTCCATATACTCCTGCCCCCTGATCTGTGTCCCTGTGCATAAGCAGCCCTTTTTTCTCTCATAATTGTTCTCTCCAAGGAGTTTATCTACCTGAGGTAAATGTTCAATTCATATGCCTGTCTTTTGTTTGGCTGGAAACCACAGGTGTGGGTTCATTTCCAGACCTGAAGGGCAGCTAGGGGCCATGGTCTTAGTGGTTCCACCAGGCTCTATCAGACCAGCAAACCTGGTCCTCCTTCCCCCCTTTTTTTTTCCTCCAAATGATTTTGAGTTTT
>NW_006933649.1:0-1331 GCF_000298275.1 Orycteropus afer afer
CAAGCACAATTTAAAAAAAAAAAAAAAAGCAAGATAAAGTAGTGGAAACAAGGGACCAGGATACAAAGCCAGAAAACATTCCTGAGGAACTTCCTGATAAAGAATCCAAAAGAATTATATTTGGGTATCTTCAATGGATTGAGAGACAGGAAAACACTGACAGAATTAAGGAAAACACAGACAAAAGTTTAGAACAATTTAGGAAAACAATACAAGAACAAATTGACAAAATAAACAAAAAATCAGAAATGATACAAAAATAACAAATAGAAATCCAGAAGATTCAAACCAAGATTTCAGAAAGAGATAACACACTGAATGGGCAATGGAGTACAATCGAATCAATGGAAGACAGAATTAATGAGATTGAAGACAAATACCTCAATACTATTTTGTTAAGGGGTCAATCAGACAAAAGATTAAAACATAATGAAGAAAGCCTAAGATTCATGTGGAATATCATCAAGAAATATTATTACTAAAATTAAGTCTCTTTCTTTTCATTCCCACACTTTGCAATATGATTTTTTAATATCCTTCAAATGGACTTTTTAGCTGGTGGATGGGATAACTTGGGAGTGATTTCCTTTATAAATTTTTTGTAACAGCTTCTTATATGAGCACAAGTATGTGGCCACAATTTATTTTCCACTGGGATTATAGCCATCATCATTGTTGTTTTTATGTGCTGTTGAATCAGTTCCAACTCATAGTGAGCAACCCCATGTACAAGAGAGTCAGACACTGCCTGGTCCTGTGTCTTCCTCGCCATCTCTGCCAAGCTGGAGCTCATGGCTGTAGCACTGTTTCATTCATCTTGTTGAGAGTCCTCCTCTTTTTCATTGACCCTCTACTTCACCGAGCATGATGTCCTTCTCCAGGGACCAGTTGCTCCTGATAACATATCCAAAATATGTGAGATGAAGTCTCACCATCCTTACATCTAAGAAGCATTCTGGCTTTATTTCTTCCAAGATAGATTTGTTCATTATTCTAGCAGCCCATGGTATAGTCAATATTCCTGGCCAGCACCATCATTCAAAGGCCTCGATTCTTCGTGGGTCTTCCTTATTCATTATCCAGATTTTGTATGTTTATGAGGCAATTGAAAATACCATGGCTTGGGTCAGGCACAACTTCATCCTCAAAGTGACATCTTTGCTTTTTAAAATTTCAAAGAGTGTGATAGTTTAGGTTGTGTGTCAACTTAGCTGAACCATGATTCTGAGCAGTTTAAACACTGCTGTGTGGTCATTCCCATGATGAGATCTGATGCAAGGTAGTCACCTCCACGGTGGGATATGTTTTGAGCAGCCAGTTGAAAAGGAGTT
>NW_006933649.1:3076-3602 GCF_000298275.1 Orycteropus afer afer
TAACAGAAATAATACTGGAAATCACATGGTAGAATTTTGCAAGACCAACAATTTATTCATTGCAAATACCTTTTTTCAACAACACAAATGGCAGCTGTACACATGCACTTCACCAGATGGAACACACAGGAATCAGATTGAGTACATCTGTGGCAAGAGGCAATGGAAAAGTTCAGTATCTTCAGCCAAAACCAGGCCAGGAGCTGATTGTGGAACAGGCCATCAACTGTTCATATGCAAGTTCAACTTCAAGTTAAAGAAAATTAAAACAAGTCCATGAGAGCCAAAATATGATCTTGAATATATCCCTCCTGAATTTAGAGATCATCTAAAGAATAGATTTGTTGCATTGAACCCCAATGACCGAAAACCAGAAGAATTGTGGGATGACATCGAGAACATCATCTATGAAGAAAACAAAAGGTCATTAAAAAGACAGGAAAGGAGGAAAAGACCAAATGGATGTCAGAAGAGACTCTGAAAATTGCCCTTGAGTGGAGAGTAGCTAAAGCAAATGGAAGAAATG
>NW_006933650.1:0-1187 GCF_000298275.1 Orycteropus afer afer
TTAACAACCTGTGATATGCAGATGACACAACTTTGCTTGCTGAAAGTGAGGATGACTTGAAGCACTTACTGATGAAGATTAAAGACTACAGTCTGCAGTACGGATTACACCTCAACATAAATAAAACTAAAATCCTCACAACTGGGCCAGTAAGCAGCATCACAATAAATGGAGAAAAGACTGAAGTTGTCAAAAATTTCATATTACTGGATCCACTATCAACACCAATGGAAGCAGCAGTCAAGACATGAGATGACATATTGCATTGAGCAAATCTGCTGCAAATGACCTTTTTAAAGTGCTGAAGAGCAAAATTGTCTCCTTGAAGACTAAAGTGCACCTAACCCAAGCCATGGTATTTTCAACTGCTTCATATGCATGTGAGAGCTGGACAGTGAATAAGGAAGACCGAAGAGAGTTGTTGCTTTTGAGTTGTGGTGTTGGTGAAGAACATTGAAAGTACCATGGACTGCCAAAAGAATTAACAAATTTTCCCTGGAAGAAGTGCAGCCAGAATGCTCCTTGGAAGTGAGAATGGCTAGACTTCGTCTCACCTATTTTGGTCATGTTGTCAGAAGGGACCATTCCCTGGAGAAGGCTATCATGCTTGGTAAAGTGGAAGGTCAACAAAAAAGGGGAAGACCCTCAACAAGATGGATTGACACCATGGCTGCAACAATGGCTCAGGTATAGCAGGGACTGTGAAGCTGGCACAGGACTAGGTAGTGTTTTGTTCTGTTCTACAAAGGGTCACTATGAGTCTGAGCTGACTCTACAGCACCTAACAACAAATGCCTACAGATACCCCTATAAGTGCATTTACTCACCTATGCCCTTCTGCACACATTATGAATTTATATCCATCTATGTAACCTGGTAGCGTAGTGCCTAAGGCACTTGACTGCTAACCAGAGGGCTGGCGGTTCAAACCCACCAGCCACTCCTTGGAAGGAAGGTTGGACAATCTACTTCCATAGTGATACCACCTCGAAAACCCAAGGAAGGGTCGCTATGAGTCGGGTCTGGCACGTAACAACAACACAACAGATGATTGGCATTATCTTGCCTTCCTGATAGAAAACTCTCAATGGGTCCCCATAGTGCCTAAGGCACCTGACTGCTAACCAGAAGGCTGGCGGTTCAAACCCACCAGCCACTCCTTGGAAGGAAGGTTGGGCAATCTACTT
>NW_006933650.1:2167-3436 GCF_000298275.1 Orycteropus afer afer
ATATTTCTATTCCCATTTAACTGGTAAGAAGATTTGGGCTTTCAAGAAGGTCATTGATTTCCTCCATGGTTAATAAATGGTGCAGTTGGCAATCAAGTTCAGATCTTTTAACCTAGGTCTAAAAACATTCTTTGTGTGTGTGTGTGTGTGTGTGTGTGGTATATATATATATATATATATATATACAACAAAACATATACCATCTCAACATTTCTACACATAAGATTCAGTGACATTGATTACGTTCTTCAAATTGTACAATCATTCTTGCTATCCTTTTCCAAACCATTCTACCACCATTAACAATATACCTCAATGCTCCTTCCTTAGGGCTTTCAATGGCTAATTTTTCAGAAGTAGATGGCCAAGGTGTCTCTGAATGGGCTCAAATTTCCAATCTTCTGGTTAGCAACTGAGCGAGCCCATTAACCCTTTGCAGAACCCAGAGATACTCAGCCCTGTTGTTGTTGTTATTGTTGTTATGTGCCATCCAGTCGGGGCCTGATGACTCATAGCGACCCCTCCTTGGGTTTCTGAGAGGAGTTATCACTACAGAAGTAGATTGCCCAACCTTCCTTCTGAGTGGCTGGTAGGTTTGAACCGTCAGCCCTGGAAGCCCCTAATTACCTCCACTGCCACTCCTAGTGCCTCCCCTTTCCTCAGCAAGGGGCCCAGTGATGTGGAAAATGCATCTCTTCCTGCTTCAAAGAGGTATTTTCTCACCCAAAACATGTCCTCCCACAGCAGGGAGTCCCAACAGACATGCTAATTACATTAGGTCTGATTTAATATAATTAGGTTAGCTAAGTGTAAGAGCTCCCCATTAGGAGCCAGGGTTTCCGATTAAGACAGGTTGCTAGCAGGAAACAGAAGGCAGAGCTTCTGCCCTCCTGGAGTCAGCCCCCAGAACCTCCTGTAATGAGGCAGTGGGGGGGTGGGGGGAGAAGCAAGAGAAAAATAGCATGGAGGTGTGAATTAGAAATGAGCCCCAGAGGAACCACCTGCCTGGGGCAGAGAATCTGTGTAACAACCACCACCACCACTATAATGGTAACACTTAGGAAGCAAGTCCTGTATAAATGCTCTAAACCTCAAAAAAAAAAAAAAACCCAAAAAACTAAACTAAACATATTGCCATCAAGTCAGATCCGACTCCTAGTGACCCCTGCTTGGGTTTCTGAGGCAGTATCACTAAGAAAGTAGATTGCCCAACCTTCCTTCCGAGGAGTGGCTGGTGGGTTTGAACCACCAGCCTTCTGGTTAGCAGTC
>NW_006933651.1:0-3287 GCF_000298275.1 Orycteropus afer afer
GAGATGGATTGATACGGTGGCTGCGATGATGGGCTCAAGTATAGCAGGGATTGTGGGGCTGGCGCGGGATCAGGCAGTGTTTCATTCTGCTGTGCATGGGGTCGCTATGAGTCGGAAACGACTCGATGGCACTTAACAACAACAACAACATGTTGTAGAGAGGACCACATGGCACAGAGTGACATGCAGCCTATAGGAGTAAGGGCTTCAGTCTTTCAATTACAAGGAACTGAATTCTTCTAATAACCACATCAGCTTGGAAGATGACTCCAAGTCTTAGATGGAACCCCATCCCCAACCAACATCTGTTGCAGCCCTGTGAGATCCTGAGCAGAAGATCCAGTTAACCTATACTCAGATTCCTAATCTATAAAAACTGTAGATAATAAATCTATGCTGTTGCAAGCCACTAAACTTGTACTAATTTGTTATATAAGAATAGCAACCTAATATACTTAGCATTCAAACTGTAGGAGTTGATGTGTCCCTTTGTAAGCAGCAAAGATCAAGTGGTAAAGATCATTATCCATGGTTACTGACCAACAATGAAATACTGTTATATCTTTTTCAAAAACACACTATGAGTTAAAAATGATCATGCAAAGAATTTGAATCAGTAATACACAATGATAGAAACTGCCTTCTGCTGGAGACACATTTGTTCCAGAATATTTCTGCTCAAACAGGAATCAAGTGACTTCAACCTATTGAACCTCAGGACAGGTTCCAAAATGCCCCAGAGTCTACCTTAACTCAGCTCTTTCTATGCAAATCCACAAGACACCAGTCTAGCCCCCTATACCAGCAGGTATGCATCTAGACCCTCCAAACAAAGGATTTAATATTTAAGTTGGTCTGACAGAAGACTAGGGTGAGGGGTATTATTCCAGATGCTACCAGGAGAAAATATCCCAGAGCTGGCTGCTCCATTCTCTGTACTCTGTTACACACTGATCGTCCAGAATTGTCTGTTCCCCGATTACAAGCCGAATTATGTGAAGGCAAGAGAGCATGATCTTCCACCTCTCCCTTCTCCATACACAGCACAATGCTTGCCCCAGAGGACAAGGGTGTTCAGGAAACGTCTTAAATGAGTAAAGGCTGGCATGAATAAATTAATGCCTACATCACAGAGGAAAAGTGTTTATAATTTTAATTAATATGTAATTGTATTAAAATGATGCATGTACATGGTCTAAATAGAATTCATAGAAAAACCAAAGAGATAAAAAACCTAATTTTTAAAAAAATGGGCAAAGGACTTGAATAGACATTTCTCCAATGATATACAAATGGTCAACAAGCACTTGAAAAGATGCTCAACGCTGTCAGTCATTAGGAAAATGAAAACACACACACACACACACAATGAGCTATCACTTCACAGCCACTAGGATAGCTATTGAAAACATATATATACTGGAAAATAAGAAGCACTGGCAAGGATGTGGAGAAATTGGAACACTCATACTTTGCCAGTGGGAGTGGAAAATGGTGCAGTCACTGTGAAAAACAGTTTACTGGTTCCTCAATAAGCTAAACATATAATTACCATGTTGTTGTTTTTAGGGGCCATTGAGTCAGCTCCAACTCATAGTGACAGGTGTACAACAGAGCAAAACCCTGCCCAGTCCTGTGCCTCACAGTCCTTGCTATACTCGAGCCCATCATTGCAACCACTGTGTCAATCCATCTCCTTGAGGGTCTTTTCCTTTTTGCTGAGTCTCTGCTTTACCAAGCATAACATCCTCTCCAGGATATCATGGTGGTCTGACAAGATGATAAAAGTGCATGAGATGAAGTCTGGCCATTCTTGCTTTCAAGGAAAATTCCAGCTGCACTATTCCCAGGACATGCTCGCTCATTCTTCTGGCAGATCATGGAATTTTCAGTATTATTTGCCAACACCACAATTCAAAAGCACAAATTCTTCTTTAATCTTCCTTATTTATTGCCTAGATTTCACATGCACATGAGGTGATTGAAAATACTATGGCTTGGATTAAGCACACTTTAGTCTTCAAAGTGACATTTTTGCTCTTCAAAACTTTAAAGAGGTCTATTGAAGCACATTTGCCCAGTGCAATATGACTTGATTTCTTAGTGTCTGCTTCCATGATGTTGACTGTGGGTCCAAGTAAAATGAAATCCATAACTTCAAATTGTCTCTGTTTATCATGATGTTGCTTATTGGTCCAGTTGTGAGGATTTTTGTTTTCTTTATGTTGAAGTGTAATCCATACTGAAAACTGTAGTCTTTGATCTTCATCAGTAACTGCTTCAAGTCATCTTCACTTTCAGCAAGCAAATTTGTGTCATCTGCATATCTCAGGTTGTTAAAGAGTCTTCCTCCAATCCTGATACCACAGTCTTCTTCATATAGTTCAGTTTTTTGGATTATTTCCTCAGCAGATAGATGAATATGTATGGTGAAAGGATACAACCCTGACACATACTCTTCCTGATTTTAAACCATGCAGTAACCCCTTGTTGTGTTCGAACAACAGCCTCCTGGTCAATGTACAGGTTCCTCAGGAGCACAATTAAGTGTTCTAGAGTTCCCATTCTTCTCAATGTTATCCATAATTTGCTATGATCCACACAGTCTAATGCCTTTGCATAGTAAATAAAACACAGGTAAACATCTCTCTGGTATTCTTTGCTTTCAGTCAAGATCCTTCTGGCATCAGAAATTATATTGCTCATTCCATATCTTCTTCTAAATCCAGCTTGAATTTTTGAAAAGTTCTTTGTAAATACACTGCTACAACCATTTTTTAATTATCTCCAGAAAAATTTAACTTGCAGAATTAGCATGTTGTTGTTGTTCTTGTTGTTGTTGTTGTTAGGTGCCATCAAGTCATCTCTGACTCACAGTGACCTAATACACAGCAGAACGAAACACTGCCCAGACCTGTGCCAGCCTCACGATTTTTGCTATACCTGAGCTCATCGTTGCAGCCACTGTGTCTATCCATCTTGTGGAGGGCCTTCCCCTTCTTCATTGACCCTCCACTTTACCAAGCAAGATATCTTTCTCCAGGCAATGGTTCCTTCTGACAACATGATCAAAATAGGTGAGACGAAGTCTGGCCATTCTCGCTTCCAAGGAGCATTCTGGCTGCATTTCTTCCAGGACAGATTTGTTAGTCCTTTTAGCAAACCATGGTACACTTAGCATTCTTCTCCAACACCACAACTCAAAAATATCAACTCTTCTTCAGTCTTCCTTTTTTATTGTCCAGTTCTCACATGCATAAAAGGTGAATAAAAATACCATGGCTTGG
>NW_006933652.1:0-535 GCF_000298275.1 Orycteropus afer afer
CAAAACAAGAGACTGGCTGAGTTTTGGAAATTTGGATGTATGGAAGGGACAGCCATTTTGAATGTTTATAAGCAATTGGACCATTTTGGATATTTAAAGTGACAGCATTCTCTTAGATTCCAGGGACCTAAGAATAGGCTCCACTTGCCAGGGCCCAAAAGGACATTCCAGACACAGATGACTGGAAAGATACGATATTCCCCATGTTACTCTTATACCCCACACACTGTTGGTAAATGAAGGTGTGGCCATCCCTCGCTCCCACCCATTTTCTAGTCTGGAAGGAAATCCATCCTTTTATTTATTTTTTTTTAAGTTTGTTTGTTTTTCGCTGTTTTAGAATTTTTTTTAATTCTTTTTGTACTATTTATTATCATACTTTATTCTTACCTTGCCAGGTTCTAGTTTTCAGCTTTTTCTCTCTTCCCTATTCCTGGTTCCTATTTTTTTCTTCCTCATGGTTCTTCTCATTCCTTGTTTTCCTTTACACATTTTTTGCCATTATTCTACTACCGTACCTGTTTTCTCTTATTGC
>NW_006933652.1:1039-2060 GCF_000298275.1 Orycteropus afer afer
CAATTCAGAACAAAATGCAAGAACAAAATGACAAAATAAATGAAAAATTAGAAATTATACAAAATCTGTAGACAGAAATCCAGAAGATTAATACTAAACTTTCAGAAATAGATAATATATTGAAAGGGCAAAGGAGGAAAATTGAATCAATGGAAGACAGAATTAATGATACTCAAGACAAATACATGAATACTTCTTTGGAAAGGGAGCAATCAGAAAAAAGATGAAAACAGAGTGAAGAAACCCTAAGGTTCATGTGGGATACCAAAAAAAGGAATAACCGAGGTATAATCAGAATTCCAGAATAGGAAGAGAAAAATAAAACCACTGAGAAAACTGTCCAAAATTTGTAGGAAGAGAACTTCCCTGATATGATGAAAGATGAGAATATATCCATTCAGAACTCCAAAGAACCCCAAATAGGATAGACCCCAAAAGAAAATCACCAAGACAAATCATCATAAACTCATGAAAACCAAAGTCAAAGAAAGAATCCTCAAAACAACACAGCAAAAATGAAAAATTACCTACAAAGCATAACCAATAAAAATAAGCTCTGATATCTCAGCAAAAACACGCAAGGGAGAAGGCAATGGGATGGTATATATAAAACCCTGAAAGAGAAAAATTTCCAACCAAGAATAATGGACCCAGCAAAACTGTCACTCAAATATAATGCTAAAATTAGGAGATTTCCAGATAAGAAGAAATTAAGGGCTTTTGTGAAAACCAGTCCAACCTTACAAGAGATACTAAAGGGAGTACTTTGAATAGACAATCAATAATAGCAAACAACAACCGACCATTAATACACAACATTACATAACCCAGAAAGCAACACAGCTATGGAAGTATCGAAAGTAAAAGAAGGTTACAACATTGTAAACAGGAAACCAGAGACATAAATTGGCAAATGAGGACAACTACAAACCAAAAAGAGGGAAAAAATAGTGTAATTACAAAAATTCTAAATGGTGAGGAAGTCAAGATAGTTGTAAGATAAAACAGACTGTTCTACACT
>NW_006933652.1:2645-3217 GCF_000298275.1 Orycteropus afer afer
AATACAATGTACCAACTTGACATTTTAGACACTGGCAAAGCACTTCACCAAACAACAGCACAATTCTTTATCAGTGCGCACAGAACATTCTCCAGGAGAGACCATATGTTAGCCATAAAGCAAGCCTTAATAAATTTAAGTACATTGAAATACTGCAAAGCATCTTCTCACATCACAATGCAATAAAATCAGAAATCAACAATGGGAAGATCAATGGAAAAAAGAGCAAACAAACAGAAACTGAATAATAATTTCCTTAAGAACAACTGGGTAATAGAAGAAAAAAAATGAAATTAAAAAATTCCTCAAATCGAACCAGAAAAGGATGCCCGCTATCACCACTTCTATTCAACATTGTACTGGAATTCCTACCCAGGGCCATAAGACAAGAAAGGGAAATCAAAGGCATCCAAATTGGTAAGGAAGAAGTCAAACTATCCCTATTTTCTGATGATATGATCCTATACCTAGAAAACTCAAGAGACTCAGTCAAAAATCTACTGAAACTAATTGAGAGATTTAGCATCATGGCAGGATATAAGATCAACATCCAAAAATCAGTTGGATTCCTC
>NW_006933653.1:0-951 GCF_000298275.1 Orycteropus afer afer
CAGATGGATCAAAGACTTAAATGTGAAACTTAAAACTAGAGTTCTTCAAGGAAAATCTATAAGCAAATTTAGGGCCCTAATATATGGCATAAATAGACTATCAAGCATAATTCAAAATGCACAAACAGCAGAATGACTGGAACCTTCTAAAATTAAATTTGTATGTACCTCCAAAGACTTATCTTAAAGAGTCAAAAGAGAACCTACAGATTAGGTAAAAATATTTGTTAATGACATATCTGACAAGGGATTTATCTCTAGAATTTAAGGAAAAAACCAACACCTCGATGACAAATAGATAAACAATCCAATTAAAAAATGGGCTGAAGACATGAATAGACACTTCACCAAGGAGAATATTCAAGTGGCCAACAAACATATGAAGAAATGCTCACGATCATTAGTTATTAGAGAGCTGCAAATCAAAACAACAATGAGATACGATCTTGTTCCAGCACTAGTAGCAAAGTTCAACAAGACAGAAAATAACAAATGCTGGCGAGATTGTGGAGAGTTTGCAACTCTCACACACTGCTGGTGGGACTGTAAAATGGTACAACCATTGTGGAAAGCAGTATGGCGATTCCTTCAAAAGTTGGAAATAGAAATACCATTTGACCCACCCATTCCATTCCTAGGTATATACCCTAAAGAAGTGAGAGCCATGACAAGAACGGATATATGCACATCCATGTTCATCGCAGCACTATTTACAATACCCAAACAATGGAAACAATCTAGGTGTCCATCAACTGAGGAATGGATAACCAAAATATGGTACATACACACAATGGTATACTATGCAATGCTAAAGAATAATGTAGAATGTGCAAAGCACCACATAACGTGGATGAACTTGCAGGACATTACACCAAGTGAAATAAGTCAATCACAAAAAGACAAATATTGTATTCATCCGTTATTGTAAAAGTTAAGGAAAGGTTTATCTAT
>NW_006933653.1:2793-3338 GCF_000298275.1 Orycteropus afer afer
CAAGGATGCCCGCTATCACAACTTCTATTCAACATTGTACTACTGGAAGTTCTAGCCAGGGCCTTAAGGCAAGAAAGGGAAATCAAAGGCATCCAAATTGGTAAGGAAGAAGTCAAACTATCCCTATTTGCTGACGATATGATCCTATACCTAGAAAACCCAAGAGACTCAGTCAAAAATCTACCGGAATTAATTGAGAGATTTAGCATCATGGCAGGATATAAGATCAACATCCAAAAATCAGTTGGATTCCTCTACACAAGCAAAGAGATTGATGAAAAAAGTATAAGTAATCCATTATCATTTACAATAACTACCAAAAAAAAAAAATAAAATACTTGGTAATAAATCTTACCAGGAAGACAAAAGACCTGTACAAAGAAAACTATAAAAAACTACTTCAAGAGACCATAAGAGATCTACGTAAATGAAAGAACATCCCATGCTCGTGGATAGGAAGATTGAACATTGTTAAGATTTCATTTCTACCCAAAGCAATCTATACATTCAATGCAATCCCAATCCAGAGCCCATCAACATTCTTA
>NW_006933654.1:0-645 GCF_000298275.1 Orycteropus afer afer
TTGGTATCAAGGTTATGCTTGCTTCATAAAATGAGTTAGGGAGGATTCCATCCTTTTCTATGTTTTGGAATAGTTTGAGTAGAATTGGTATCAGTACTTCTCTGAGTGTTTTTTAGAATTCTCCAGTGAAATGGTCTGGGGCAGGACTTTTTTTTATTTGTAATTTTTTGATTACTTGTTCAATTTCTTCTTTTGTGATAGGGCTGTTCAACTTTTCCACATCAGTCTGTGTTAGTTTAGGTAAATGATATGTTTCTAGAAATCTCTCCATTTCTTCCAGATTTTCAAATTTGTTGGAGTACAGTTCTTCATAGTATCCTGATATTATACTTCTTATTTCATTTGGTTCTGTTGTGATGTCACCCATTTCATTTCTTATTTGTGTTATTTGTATTCTCTCCCTCTTCTCCTTTGTTAAATTTGCCTGTGGTTTGTTAATTTTATTAATCTTTTCAAAAAACCAACTTCAGGTCCTGTTGATTTTTTCTATTGCCTTCTGTTTTCTGTTTCATTGATTTCTGCTTGTATCTTGATTATATCCTTTCTTCTGGTGACTGTAGCCTTTTCTTGATTTTCTTTTTCTAATTGTTAGATATATTGGTTTAAAATGTTGATTTTGGCTCTTTCTTCTTTTTTGATGTGTGC
>NW_006933654.1:2522-3177 GCF_000298275.1 Orycteropus afer afer
AAGTATTCAGGTATTTGTCTTCAATCTCATTAATTCTGTCTTCCATTGCATCGGTTCTACTCTTTTGCTCTTTTAATGTTTTGCTTGTTTCTGACAATTTAGTATTAATTTTCTGGGTTTCTATCTGTGGATTTTGAATCATTTCTAATTTTTCATTTATTTTGTCATTTTGTTCTTGTATTTTCTTCCAAAATTCTTCTAGGGATTTTCCTGTGTTTTCCTTGATCTGTCTCAATCCTTTGAAGATACCTAAATATAATTCTTTTGAGTTCCTTATCAGGGAGTTCCAATGCTGCTTCTTCCTCAGGGATGTGTTCTGGGTCTCTATCCTACTCCCTTGTTTCTACCACTTTATCTTGCTTCTTTTTTGTGGACTGTGATGGTCTGCTTTCTCTGATATATTGTGATGTTATTGTATTTAGATCTCTGTTAACTGTTTGTGAAGAGCAGCCAAGGATGAGTCAGGCTCTTTTGGTGTTTGTTTATTTGAGGCCCATTGCTGGAGAAGGAGGTGGTGACTCTCACTCAGTAAGTGAAGCTGCAGGAGGTTTGGTTATAATTGTGTCATATGGGGACTGTTGCTGTTTTCCACTCAGTTAGACAAAAATAACAATTGAATAACCATCATAAAATAAAAGCAAATGGACAAAAAAAA
>NW_006933655.1:0-599 GCF_000298275.1 Orycteropus afer afer
TGCTGTTGTTGTTACGTGCTGTCGAGTTGGACCTGACTCATAGCGACCCCTCCTTGGGTTTCCGAGGCAGTATCACTATGGAAGTAGATTGCCCAACTTTCCTTCCGAGGAGTGGCTGGTGGGTATGAACTGCCAGCCTTCTGATTAGCAGTCAAGTGCCTTAAGCACTAAGCTATCAGAGCTCCCCATATTAAGTAGAGGAAGGAAAATAGCCTCCCTATGTACAAATTTCACGTAGCCAAATTACTTAAGTTTTGCTTCCATTTGTTACTATATCTGTAGAAAAGATTGTAATGAGGACTGAACAGGCAAAGTAAGAAGTAGGAGGGCTAGAAGAAGCATGAGGCCAGAAGACTGAATAATCTTAGAATTGTCTAGTCAGTCCCCAAATAAACAAACATTAACCACAATATTACATATATTTGGACTTCCATTTAAGGCTCAGATGAACTAGGATAGAAATAGCAATTCTCTTAAGATACTGAAAATCAAAATGTGTTTTATGTATGTTGTTGTTGTTGTTTGCCGTCGAGTCAGCCCCGACTCATAGCGACCCCTCCTTGGGTTTCCGAGGCAGTATCACTACGGAAGTAGGATTG
>NW_006933655.1:2249-2931 GCF_000298275.1 Orycteropus afer afer
GTGTCATACTGCCTGAGACATTTGACCACTAACCAGCAGGCTGGTGGTTCAAACCCACTCCTCAGAAGGAAGGTTGGGCAATCTACTTCCGTGGTGATACCACCTTGGAAACCCAAGGAAGGATCACTATGAGTTAGGTCCGACTCGATGGCAATGAGTTTGAGATATATGTATATATATGTTCCACTGGTTTTGGTCCTCTAGAGAACTTAGACTGACAATTATGCAGATGAAACTGAGGCCTAAAGAAGATAAATTACTTGATCAACTGTGATACTTGGATTTGAATGTCAACTTGGCTAGGCCACAATTCTATGTGGTTTAAGCAGTTGTGATGTGGGTTATTCTCATGATGAGATCAGATGTATATGTTTTGAGCAGCCAATCCATTGAAAGGGAGTTTTCCTAGGCATGTGGTCTGCTTCCACTATATTTATGGAGATCCTGGAAAAAGAGCCACTCTTCTGTGGATTAGAATCCTGTTGTGCTGCCTACAACTGTCCCTGAGCAAACAATCCACCATTCGGCCTGGAGATCTTGGATTCGTCATTCGTTGGAGCCAACAGCCAGTATACTGCCTGCCAACCTTGAGCTCATCAGCCCCTGTAGCTGCATGAGTTGGGAAAAGCCTCCAGCTTGATGTTTGATCCAAGAACTTGGGACTTGGTAGCTCCCTTATGTG
>NW_006933656.1:0-837 GCF_000298275.1 Orycteropus afer afer
CGAGGAGTGGCTGGTGGGTTTGAACCGCCAGCCTTCTGGTTAGCAGTCAAGTGCCTTAGCCACTATGCTACCAGAGCTCCCAAGGTAGCAGACTAGACAGATACATTATCAAGATCCTCTACAACAAAAACTTAAGAAACCAAGGGATATGACTACAGATAACAATACTGGAACCCAGAGCATCCAAGGAAAGGGTGAACAAATAGATCAAATACTGATGAGAAGAAGAGACTGAATGAAAACAGTGAACAGGAAGAGAAAAACTGCCATCTGGCACACCACAGCCATATGGAAGTTTTGCGAGCAGTGTTCCAATTGCAGCTTGTTGTTGTTGTTATGTGTCGTCGAGTGGGTCCTGACTGATAGCCACCCCTCCTTAGGTTTCCAAGGCAGTATCACTACAGAAGTAGATTGCCCAACCTTCCTTCTGAGGAGTGGCTGGTGATTTTGAACTGCCAGCCTTCCAGTTAGCAGTCAAGTGCTTTAGGCACTACGCTACCAGAGCTCCTCCAATTAGAGCAGGAACCAGATAACCACCTCCACTTCTTCAGGACTGTAGCAGCACTCAGATTAGTAATTAGATTGGGTTAGCTGGTGACCAGAGAGATGTGACCTCCTCCCTTGCTTTACACAACCTTCTGGTAACACGAAGCACCCACTGCACCCACCTGCGGGCCAGTGAAACTTCTCTCACTGCCAGTGCTGTGTGGCTTTTATTTTCCTTTCTCTCTGCTCAGTTCTTCCCTCTTTCCACCCTTTTTTTTTTCTTCCTTTCCTTTTTGGTTTTTCTTCTTCTTCCCTTGCTCATTTTGTTTTATTTTTCTCCAGATCCCAAAG
>NW_006933656.1:3534-4432 GCF_000298275.1 Orycteropus afer afer
AAAAAAAAAAAATCCCAACAACAAAAAAAGTCATGGCCCAGACAGCTTCAGTGGTGAGTTCTACCAAATGTTCAAGAAGTAGCCAGCATCGATTCTACTCAAATGTTCCAAACCATAGAAAAAGATGGAATACTCTCCAATTCATTCATTCTATGAAGCAAGCATAATCCTGATACCCAGACCAGACAAAGACATCATTAAAACAGAAAGCTATAAGCCAATATCTCTCATGAACATTTACACAAAAATTGTCAACAAAGTACTAAACAATAGAATCCCACAACATATAAAAAAATAATACATCATGACGATGTGGGATTAATACCAGGTATATGCAAGGATGGTTCAATATTAGAAAAGCAATCAACGTAATCCACCACATAAATAAAACAAAGGGAGGAAAAACACGATTATATCAACTGATGCAGAAAAGGCATATGAGAAAACCGAACACCCTTTCCTAATTTTAAAAAAATGCTTAAGAAGACAAAAACGGAAGATAAATTTCTCAATATAAGTAAGTGTCTATATACAAAACCAATGACCAACACTAATATCAATGGAGAGAGACTGGAAGCATTCCCCTTGCAAATGGGAACCAGACAAGGATGTTCTGTATTACTACCTGTATTCAATATTGTACTGGATATTCCAGCTAGAACCAGAAAGCATGGAAAGGGAAATAAAGGGCATCCAAAGTGTCGTAAAAGAATCTCTATTTGCAGATGATATGATCCTATACATAAAATGTCCTAGAGATTCAAAAAGAAAACTACTGGAACTAATAGAAGGATTCACCAACGCGGCAGGCTACAAGATCAACATACAAAAATCAGTTGGATTCCTCTACACTAACAAAGAGATTTCTGAAAAGGAAATCAGGAAAACAATATCATTT
>NW_006933657.1:0-562 GCF_000298275.1 Orycteropus afer afer
TATATATGTCTATGAGTTCCAGTTGGTTGATTGTGTTGTTAAGTTCTTTTGTATCTTTGCTGAGCTTTTTTCCTGTTGACCTATCTCTCCATGAAAGTGGTGTGTTAAAATCTCCCACTATTAATATAGAGTTGTCTATCATTCCTTTTAATTCAGTTAATATTTGCTTCACGTATTTTGGAGGATTTTCATTGGGTGCATAAATGTTTATTATTGTAACCTCTTCTTTGTCGATTGATCCTTTCAGCATCATATGATGCCCTTCCTTGTCTCTTAAGATGTTTTTCACCTTAATGTCTATTTTATCAGAAATCATAATTGCTACCCCTATTTTGGTTTCCATTGGTTTGGTATATTCTTTTCCATCCTTTAACTCTTAATTTGTTTTTACCTTTGTGTCTAAGGTATGTCTTTTGTGGGCAGCATATTGATAGGTCTTCTTTTCTTATCCAGTCTGCCACTCTCTTTCGCTTTATAGGTGTATTTAGTCCATTCACATTGAGTGTAATTAGTGATAGGTATGAGTTGATTGGTGTCATTCTATTGTGGTTTTTTGTCATGT
>NW_006933657.1:1992-3016 GCF_000298275.1 Orycteropus afer afer
ATGGTGGAATCACTGTGTGGAATGTGGATATGTGTTTCTGTTTGTTGTAAAGAGGGTTTAGAGTTCGAAATGGGAGGTTTTATGGTAATTGGTTGAATATGGTTTCTTCTATTGAATGAGTGAAGTTATTGGTGGAGAAGGTGGGAGCAGAAGGAAAACTTGGTGTTGCTAGGGTTGGTTTCTAGGGCTTTGCGTGGGCTATTATTGATGACGTAGTTATTTACAAGTCCATGGCTCAATCTCAGGAAAGATTCCTGTTGTTAGGGAGTCGCCACTTTCCGCCAGGCTCAGGTACACTCAAAGACCCCGCCTCTGAGGCTCCTTGGCGCCAAAAAGCCAATCCAAGGCAAATTCCTGGGACTGCACTCAGTGAGCTCTCTGCTTGAGTTTCAGTGGTGCTACGCATGCCCGTTTGCCCTTAGGTGACCCAAGTTACTGATAAAATCAGATGCTGTAGGTAGATCCTTGGGGCTGTGTGCTGGGATGTTGGTGTGGTTGCTGGTATGCTGATATAGGGTGTCTTCTTTCTTGGCTCACGGAGATCTCAGGTGGTTGCCCTCGCCCGCCAGTCAGTGACCGCCCCAGAGAAGTTTCCAATGGCCTCTCTCGGCTGCCCGTCCATCCTCCACCGGTAGATCTTTCTTAAATAATCTCCCTGTGCCTTTCTTGTAATTCCGCTCTTCTGTGTTTGGTGCACTGTGATTCAGTGAGCTGTTTAGAGCACCAAAATCCCTAATTCAAACTACTGTACCTAGTTTTTCAAGCACTAAGATGCTAGAGGGAAATAGCGTGGTGATTACTGACGAGACTCCATTGCGAATCCCCCTGTTGGTAATTTTTTGACAACCTGTTCAATTTCTTCTTTTGTTATGGATCTGTTCAACTTTTCCACCTCAGTCTGTGTTAGCTTAGGTAAGTTGTGTGTTTCTTGAAATCTGTCCATTTCTTCCAGATTTTCAAATTTGTTGGAGTACAGTTCTTCATAGTATCCTGATATTATCCTTTTTATTTCAGTTGGTCCTGT
>NW_006933658.1:0-612 GCF_000298275.1 Orycteropus afer afer
ACATAACAACAACAACTTTACATGGAAAGGAAAGAGACCTCAGATAAGCAAAGTACTACTGAAGAAAAACAAAGTAAGAGGTCTCACATTGCCGGATCTCAAAACCTATTGTACAGCCACAGTCGTCAAAACTGCCTGGTATTGGTACAAGGACAGACATGTAGACCAATGGAATAGAATTGAGAACCCAGAAATAGATCAACTGACCATGGTTTGACAAAGGGCCAAAATCCATTCAATGGGGAAGAGATTATCTGTTTAACACATGGTGCTGGCAAAACTGGACATGCTTTTGCAGAAAAATGAAACAAGATCTGTACCTCAAATCATACACAAAAACTAAATCTAGATGGATCAAAGACTTAAATGTGAAACCTAAAACTATAAAGTTTCTCAAGGAAGAACTAGGGGCAAATTTAGGGGCCCTAATATATGGAATAAATAGACTATCAAACATAACCCAAAATGCACAAACAGCAGGAGAGAAACTAGATGAATGGGATCTATTAAAAATTACATTTTTATGTGCTTCCAAAGACTTCTCCAAAAGAGTCAAAAGAGAACCTACAGATTGGGAAAAAATATTTGGCAATGACGTATCTGACAAGAGAC
>NW_006933658.1:2555-3207 GCF_000298275.1 Orycteropus afer afer
TGTGATTACATGGTGTATTTTTTGCCCATGGACTTTTAGTTTTCCGATGGTTATTCAATTGTAATTTGTGTCTAACTGAGTGGGAGACAACAACAATCCACATAAGACACAACCACACCCACACCTCCTGCAACTTCACTTACTGAGCGAGAGCCACTTCCTCCTTCTCCACCAATGGGCCAACGATAAAAAAACCCCAAGGAGAGCCTGAACCACTCTTGGCTGCTCTTCACAAACAGTTAACAGAGATCTAAATACAACAACATCACGATGCCTCAGAAACAACAGACCATCACAGTCCACACAAAGAAGCAGGATAAAGTGGTAGAAACAAGGGAGCAGGATACAGACCCAGAATACATCCTTGAGGAAGATTCAGCATTGGAACTCTCTGATAAGGAATTCAAAAGAATTATATTTAGGTTATCTTCAAAGAATTGAGAGACAGACCAAAGAAAACACAGAAAAAAAAACTTACAAGAATTTTGGAAGAAAATAGAAGAACAAAATGACAAATTAAATGAAAAATTAGATTATTCTAAATCTACAGATAGAAATAAAAAAGATTAATACTAAATTGTCAGAAACAGATAACACATTGGAAGGGCAAAGGAGAAGAACTGATACGATGGAAGACAGAATTAATGAGATG
>NW_006933659.1:0-3451 GCF_000298275.1 Orycteropus afer afer
TGCTTAAACTGCCCCCTGGCTGAACACTCTTCTCTTTGGCTTCCTGGGTTCCACCCCTTCCTCCTGCTCTTCCGGCCTGCTACTCTGTGCTACGCCCGTGCTTACCTTGCTCCCGAAGACCTGGTCCCTCTCGGTACGGTAGGGTAGGCACAGGGCCTGGCACAGAGTAAAGACTAAGGGAAGATGTGACTGAATAAACAAATTCTCTACAGGCCGATCTCCCAGTTTGGCTTCCTCTTCTGGGATGGCTCATTTTAAGCCTAGCGGATGTCAAAACTGACCAATCCTCACATTAGAGTTCCATACATCTTATTTACACAGTTCCAGCCCCACAAGTGTGCCATGTACCTATTTACATTATTAGCAAGCTATCCAATCTCCTGGTGGACCACAAGCACCTCAAATTTGCATAGTCTCACACAGTTATCTGGTTAGGAATTACAAAGACCCCGGCTGGAAGAGGCCTATTAAGTGTCCACTGCACCTCAAAGGTTTTAAGATTACCTCAGGGCCACAGTTTCAGGGGTTCATCCAACCTCTATGGCTCCAGAAAGTCTGGAATCCATGAGGATGTGAAATTCTGTTCTGCATTTCCCCCGTTTTGATCAAGAATGCTATCTAGAATCTTTAATCAAAATGGTCAGTAATGGTAGCCAGATAGCATTCAGTTCTGGTCTCGTGGCAAAGAGGCTGTTGTTCATGGATGCAATTAGCCACACATTCCATATCCTCCTTCCTGAGTTTTCTTCCTCTGTTGCTCCAGGTGAATAGAGGCCAATTGTTATGGCCTGAATGGTCTCTTGCAAGCTTTGAGGACCCCAGGCGTTACACAACAAACTAGGAGGTAGAATAGAAGCACTAAATACGTTATTATGCCAATTAACTGGAATGTCCCATGAAACCATGACCCTAAGCCTCCCAACCAAGGCACCAAATCCCATGAGGTTTTTAGTTGTACATAAGCAGCTTCAGCAGCTACTTTTTTGTTATTGTTGTCATTGTTGTAACTACATCTATCACACAAGTTTTGCCAGTTCAAGTTTTTATAGGTGTACAATGTGTTGACTTACAATAATCAGTTGTGCAGCTCTATCCTCAATCAATGCAATTTTCCTATCACCATACACCAAAATTCAGTACTCCGTAAGCAGTAATCCTGCCTTTTCCCCATCCTTCCTGCCCCTGGTAATCACTATAAAGTTTGATTTCTATACATTTGCCTTTTCTTGTCTTTTTATATAGTGAGGTTGTACAATATTTGTCTTTTTTTGACTTCCTTATTTTTCTCAGCATAATGTCTTCAAGCTCTAGCCATATGGTAGTATGTATCAAGACTTCATTTTTTCTACTGGCTGAGTAGTAATCCATTGTATCATGTTTTGTTTATCCATTCATCTGTTGATTGGCAGTTAGGTTGTTTCCATCTTTTAGTTATTGTGAATAGTGTTACAATGAACATTGGTGTCAGGCCTCTGTTTGAGTCTCTGCTTTCAAGTCTTTTGGGTATATACCTAGGAATGGAATTGCTGGATCATAGGTAGTTCTAATTTTAGTGTTTTGTGGAACTGCCACACTGTTTTCCACAATGGCTGTACCATTTTGTATTCCCACAAGCAATGGAAAAGTGTTCCAATTTCCTCACATCTTCAACAATATTTGTCATTATTATTACTTTTATATTAGCCATCCTGTTGTTGTTGTTATGTGCCGTTGAGTCGGACCCGACTCATAGTGACCCCTCCTTGGGTTTCCAAGGCAGTATCAGTACGGAAGTAGACTGCCCCATCTTCCTTCCGAGGAGTGGCTGGTGGGTTTGAACCACCAGCCTTCTGGTTAGCAGTCAAGTGCCTTAGGCACTGCGCTACCAGAGCTCCATTAGCCATCCTGTTGTTGTTGTTATGTGCCGTTGAGTCGGACCCGACTCATAGTGACCCCTCCTTGGGTTTCCAAGGCAGTATCAGTACGGAAGTAGACTGCCCCATCTTCCTTCCGAGGAGTGGCTGGTGGGTTTGAACCACCAGCCTTCTGGTTAGCAGTCAAGTGCCTTAGGCATTATGCTGCCAGAGCTCCCTCAGCCATCCTAGAGGAAGTGAAATAGTATATTCCACAACATTTGACGATTCAGCTCTTTTGATGAATTGGAAAAGTGTGGTTTGATATGCATCTTTCTGATGGTTAATGGTGCTGAGCATCTTTTCATGTGTTTGGTGGCCATTTGAATGTCCTCTTTGGTGAAATGTCTATTCAAGTCTTTTGTCTATTTTATGACTGGATTATTTGTCTTTTTGTTGTTAAGTTGTTGAACTTTTATATATATTTTGGTTATTAGATTCTTATTGGATATATGTTTTCCAAGTTGTCAAGGACTTCATATTACTTGGTTCTACAATCAATACCAATGGAAGCAGCAGTCAAAACATCAGACGATGTATTGCATTGGGCAAATCTGCTGCAAAAGCCCTTTCTCAAGTGATGAAGAGCAAAGATGTCACTTTGAAGACTAAGGTGCGCCTAACCCAAGCCATGGTATTTTTAATCGCCTCTTATGTATGTGAGAGCTGGACGATGAATAAGGAAGAGTGAAGAAGAGTTGATGCTTTTGAGTTGTGTTGGAGGAGAATGTTAAGAGTACCATGGTCTGCTAAAAGGACTAACAGATCTGTCCTGGACGAAGTGCAGCCAGAATACTCCTTGGAAGCGAGAATGGCCAGACAGACTTCATCTCACCTACTTTGGTCATGTTGTCAGAAGGAACCATTCCCTGGAGAAGGACATCATGCTTGGTAAAGTGGAGGGTCAACACAAAAGGGGAAGGCCCTCAACAAGATGGATTGACACAGTGGCTGCAACGATGGGCTCAGGTATAGCAAGGATCATGAGGGTGGCACAGGACTGGGCAGTGTTTCGTTCTGCTGTGCATAGGTTCACTATGAGTTGGAGATGACTCGCTGGCACCTAACAACAACAAGAAGATTATTTTCCCAGTAGCTTTTTTTTTTCCCCACTTTTTTGATGAACAAAAGCTTTTTTTATGTGGTCTCATTTATTTATTTTGCTTCTTGCCATGTGTGCTTCGTTAGTATATTAGGTGATCCATTGTTAAAAGCTAGTGTGGTGCAGTGAATTACTTGGTATGGGTCTTCTAGCCATGCTCTTCGCGACTCCCACCAGATGCCTGGGTGGGGACCGTGCAAATGTAAGGTCCTTGTGGCCCACCAAGGGGATTATATAGCTTGTTAGTAGTGTAAATCAGGTACCTTGTGCTCTTATGTGGGTCAGACCATGCAAATAAGGTATATGGAACTCTAACGTGGGGATTGGTCAGTTTTGCCATCCTGCTAGGCTTAAAATGAGCCCTCCCAGAGGCAGAAGGGGGATCTCACTTCCAGCAAGAAAGAGCAGCCAGTATGTTCTCTTTGGCTTCCTGGGTTCCACCCCTTCCTCCTGCTCT
>NW_006933660.1:0-1368 GCF_000298275.1 Orycteropus afer afer
AAGGGATTGATTCATAGCACAACCAACAAATACTCATGGACCCCCGCCCGGTTCTCAGGCTCCATCCTTGGGGGCAAAGCTGCCCTCACCCTCTCAGGGGCCCAGCCTGAGGATGAGGCTGAGTACTACTGTGTCCTGTTGTACAGCAACCGTCCCCACAGTGACAGACGCTCATGGGGAAGTGAGACAGAAACCCCTGGGTCAGCCGCAGCCCCTCACTCCTTATCCCTCCAGTCTCTTTCCTCAGAGACTCGATACAACCAATGTGGGCTCAGGAAGCTTGTTCTCTACAGACCCAGAGGATATGTTCAAATACAGTCTAAGTTCAGAAAATCTGAATTTTAAGTCCCCACTTTATGATTAGGAAAATGTGATCTGATCAGTCAGTACAAAGACACATCAGCCCTGGGTAAAGAAATGCACAGGAGTGACACCCGAGAAAGGACATGGTGTGTGTGTGTGTGTGTGTGTGTGTGTGTGTGTGTGTGTGTTTGAAGTCAAAGCTCAGATTACCCATCATTTTATTACCAAGAGAAAAGTTTGGTGTTATACTGAGAAGGTGCTGGAGAGAAGTCAGCTGTAGAATGAAGAAATCAAAACATGCCAGACCCTCAAAGCCCATGAACACACTCTCAGTTCTAACTGACTCATCAGAGTGGAAATTCTGAAATCCAAATGCCTGCCAAGGAGGTGTCATGCCTTGTGCACCCAGACTCCTGAGGCCTCCAGAAGAGTATTCTTTGGTGGGGAGTTCCAGGGAACAGGGCAAAATTCACAGAGAAGGGGACCCTGGGTGAGGGTGCCTCCCGAGGAGCCGTTGGACCGTCAGCCGCCCAACCCCAGGCAGTTCATCCTGGTCACTGTGCATCAAGGTCCCAGGGGTGGATGGACCTCCCGCACATCCCTTCAAGGAAGGAGTACATCTTTCCCATGGGAGGATGGCATCAGAGATTTAGTATCAGAGATAGTAATACAACAAACTTTCTGTGTGTGTCTTTACATAGGAAAGACCACTTAGGCATTGATTTATTGAACAAAATATGCTGTTGTTGTTATGTGCTGTGGAGTCAGACTGGACTCAGCAACTCCTCCTTGGGTTTCCGAGGCAGTATCACTACGGAGGTAGATTGCCCAACCTTCCTTCCAAGGAGTGGTTGGTGGGTTTGAACCACCAGCCTTCTGGTTAGCAGTCAAGTGCCCTAAGCACTAGGCTACCAGAGCTCCTAAATATAAGCACATGATTATCATTTTATGGGCTGTAAATACACTGCTATTAAAAAATTAAAATAAAATAAAATAAAAATCACTGCCATTGAGTTGATGACAAGTCATATGGACCCTGTAGGACAGAGTAGAGATGTCCCATAA
>NW_006933660.1:2137-3286 GCF_000298275.1 Orycteropus afer afer
GTTGGCCACACCCACCACTGTCTTCTCATCCCTGGACACAGCCAGGCTCAAGGCACAACATCATCTGGCCTCTAGACAGGAGGGCATGTCAGGAGTAGCTTACATCTTCCCTGGAGATTGTAGAAGAATAAGAGACTTGATGGTGTCTCCCCTCAGGAAGCAGAACTCTTGGGCGTGTCCAGCAGGGCCTTGGCATGGCCCCCACACCCTCTTCACTCACTGCACAGGAGGCTGCAAAAACTTACCACATGGCATTTCTTCCCAACACACGAGTTGTCAAATAAAACCACACTTCTGTGTTGTTACTGGCTGATAAATTCCCCCTACTTTCCAATCAGGTCTAGCAGGGATCGTGAGGCTGGCCCAGGCCTGGGCAGTGTTTCGTTCTGTTGGACATAAGTTCGCTGTGAGCGCGACGCATCAATGGCACCTAGCAACGGCACCACTTCCCAACTTTACTCCTTTCCGTTATTGCTGCCGTTGGGCGCTGCCAACTTGGCTCCGAGTCAGCAACCCTGTGACAACAGAACCAAACCCCGTCTGGTCCCACACCACCCACATCATCACTGCTGTGCTTGAGGCCACGGCTGCGGCCACTGTGTGAGTCCATCACTTTAGGGGCCTTCCCCTTTTCTGAGGACCCTCTACTGCACCCAGCATGGTCTCCTGCTCTAGGGACTGGTGCCTTCTGACAACATGACCAGAGCACGTCAGGTGAAGAGTGGCCAGTCTTCCATCTAAGGAGCATTGTGGCTGCTCTGGTTTCTGGCAGTCCATGGTATTTTCAATATTCCTTGCCGATATCATAATTCAAATGTATTAATTATCCAGTTTTCCTTATTCACTGTCCACACACATATGAAGTTATTGAAAAGACCTTGGCTTAGCTCAGGTGCACCTTCTGTTCAAAGTGACATCATTGCTCTTCAACACTTTAAAGAGGTCTTTTGCAGCAGATTGGCCCAGTACAGTATGTCCTCTGATTTCCTGACTGCTGCTTCCATGGGCATTGACTGTGGATCCAAGTGAAATGAAATCCCTGACAATGTCAAACTTCCCTCCATGTATCATGATATGGTCCAACTGTGAGAATTTTTGTTGTCATATATGTTAAGAGTAGTGAATACATGGTCAGAGTGTAAAGTGGAC
>NW_006933661.1:0-746 GCF_000298275.1 Orycteropus afer afer
GTTCCGACTCATAGCAACTCCCCTTTGGGTTTCTGAGGCTGTAAATATTTACAGAAATAGATTGCCCAGTCTTCTTTGGGCAGAGTGGCTGGTGGGTTTGAATCACAACCTTCTGGTTAGCAGTCAAATGCCTTAGGCACTTTGCCACCAGAGCTCCTTAATGAAAGACTACATGTGAGGAACACCATGCTTGTAGATTGCAAATAAGCATAAAAAGATTCTCAATTTCATATGTCATTAGGGCATTGCAATTTAAAACAACAATGAGATACCACTACACACTTATTAGAATGGCTAAATTCCAAAACACTAAAAATACCAAATGTTAGTGAGGATGTGGAACAGGAACTCTCTCATTCATTGCCAGTGGAAATATAAAATGCTTTAGCCACTTAGAAGGTCAGTTTGGTAGATTCTTACAAAGCTAAACATAATATCTTACCAAAGATCCTGCAATCACCCTCTTTGTGTTTACCCAAATAAGTTGAAATTGTATGTACTATTAAGACTTGCACATGAATGTTTATAGAGGCTTCATCCATAATTGTAAAAAATTGGAAGCAATCAAGATGTTCTTCAATCAATGAATGGATAAGCAATTTGTGTTCCATCCATACAATAAAGTATTATTCAGTGATAAAAAGAAATGAATTCTCAAACTATGAATAGAAATAGGGGGAACTTTAAATCCATACTGCTAAATGAATGATGCCAGTCTGAAAAAGCTGCATACAGTCTAATTCTAA
>NW_006933661.1:2696-3484 GCF_000298275.1 Orycteropus afer afer
ACAGAAGTAGGATTGCCCAACCTTCCTTCCGAGGAGCGGCTAGTGGGTGAGGTGATATTGCTTTACTATTTTGATTTGCATCTTTCTAATGGCTAATGAATGTGCACATTTCTTCCTGTATTTGTTAGCCGGCTAGATGTCTTCTTTGATGAAGTGTCTGTTCATATCCTCTGCCCAATTTTCATTGGATTGTTTGTCCTTTTGTTGTGGAGATGTTTTAAGTTTTCCAGAGATTTTAATGATTAGTCCCTTGTCCAATATGTCATCCGTTCAAATTTTTTCCAAGTCTGTCATTTATCTTTGCTCTTTCTATGAAGTCTTTTGGTGTGTATGTTTATTATTTAGAAGGGCCCAATTGTCTACTATGTCTTCTGTTTGTGCATTTTTATTTATGTTTGATAGTGTATCTGTGCCATTTACTAGGACCTTTAAATCTGTTCCTATTTTTTCTTTGATGATTCTTATAGTTATTAGGTTTTGCATTTAGGTCTTGATCCTTCTTCAGTTAGTTTTTGTATATGATGAGAGATATGGATCTTGATTCATTTTTCTGCAAATGAAAATATAGTTTAGCTAGCACCATTTGGTAAAGAGACTATATCTTCCCATTTAATGGGTTTCAGCCTTCTGTCAAAGATTAGCTGTTCATAGCTTGATGGATTTACTTCTAGGATCTCAATACTGTTGTTTGATTTTTTTTTTAATGCATTTTATTGAAATACAATTTATATACCTTGAAATACACAAAACTGAAGTGATATGAGTCAATGCATTTTTTTTTTTTTTGG
>NW_006933662.1:0-3253 GCF_000298275.1 Orycteropus afer afer
GCAAATTCTTCTGCTAGTTGGGGTTTAGTCCAAATCTGCATCCTTTCCTTCAAGGCTCAGGGGTCCAAGATTATCTTCTGTGTCTGTATTTATTGGTTTCCCTTTTCTTTGTTGAAGAGGGTCTGTGCAATCCTTCTGCCTAGTCCGCCATCTTGCCCCGCCTCCCCCATCTTTTTTTTTAAAAAAATATTTTAAATCCATACCAAACTATTTTGCAATCCTATTTGTTACCCCACTCCCCAGGGTAGGAGGAAGTAGGAAACTCTTTCTTTATTCAAGTGTCAGGTATACTGAGATTATTATTACTTTTGCTCTAGGAAGCTCACCTAGTTTCAGAATCTTATCAATACTGGCAATTTTGATATCAGGCAATATGGGTAGACATCATCAATATGAAATTATACAAGTGTGAAATAGGATAATGAAAGACTGTCAAGCAGGATGAATTATAACTAATGTGTAGCAGGTTTTTCAAACTCTATGAGTTTTAACACATAAACTAGATATTTATAGCCTTTGACATCTTTGTAAGAAATAAAATTAAAGAAGACTGATGAGGTTGTATAGCACAACGTTGTGGTCAATTCGTGACAGGAAGGCATTTGAGCAATGCTTGTTTGGGTTGTAAATAAGAATTATTTGCACTTTGTTTTTGTGAGCTGCAGCCTAGCCAGGTTCTGACTCATGGTGACCTGTGGACAACAGAACAAAATGCTGCTCAATCCTGTGTCATCTCCGTGACTGGTTACAGATCAAACCATTATGGTTAGTGCAGAGGGTTTTCGTTGGTTCATTTTGGGAGGTAGATCACCAGGCCTTTCTTTCTAGTCAATCTTAGTCTAGGATCTCCTGTGAAACCTGTTTGGTATTACAGTAGCATGCAAATCACCAGTGACACATTGGTAGTTGCTGCTCATGAGGTCCACTGGCTGGGAATAGAGCCTAGACATCCCACATGGAAGGTAAGTACTCCACCACTGAACCACAGTGTTCCACTAGACATTTAGTCATCTTTAAATATATGTGATTAAAGTGCCCTGTAACACAAGCTAAAAATCTTCTGAATTTAGTAAAAAGATAAGTTCATATTGGTATTTGAACATACACCTGGTCAATTAAGTTCTTATAATATTTTCTTCCATATTAGCCAGAGGAACAGAGTTTTCTGATAATCTTCAGAATATACTTATATTTTGGTATATTATTAATATGAATGTCAATAAACATAAAAATCCTATTTCAATTGTTTGTGAATAACTTATTTCATATTTGTTCTTCTCTTCCTTTCCTTCTGATCACTTGAAAAATTGAAAATTATTTTTCTATTGATATATTGAGGAGCTCTGGTAATATAGTACCTAAGGCATTTGATTGCTGACCAGAAGGCTGGCGGTTCAAACCCATCAGCCACTCCCTGGAAGGCAGGATGGGCAATCTACTTTCATCGTGATACTGCCTCAGAAACCCAAGGAAGAGTCGCTATGAGTTTAGTCCTACTCGATGGCATATAACAACAACAACAACATTGATATATCAAACATTAAACTCAGTTTTTCTTAGTCCTACAGGTGATCCTCAACTTAAAATAGATTTGAGTTACCATGAACTGCACTTAGGACCATCTTTTTTTTTTTTCATATATCTTATTACTAATAATATATACCATTTATACAATGTTGCAAGAGCTCTGGTAGCGTAGTGCCTAAGGCACTTAGCTGCTAACCAGAAGGCTGGCAGTTGAAACCCACCAACCACTCCTTGGAAGGAAGGTTGGGCAATCAATCTATTTCTGTAGTGATACCGCCTTGGAAACCCAAGGAGGGGTCGCTATGAGTTGGGTCCGACTCGACAGCAAATAACAACAACATACAATGTTGCAGTGTGTAATTTGCTGAGGTTATCATTCTCAGATTTTTCACTACAAGATGTTTAATGTTATGATTTACTATTCAAAATACTGCCATATAGCAGGCTATGAAAAGTGAAAAAAAAAAAAAAGAGGTATTCTGGTATTCTACTTATGTCACAACTAACTTACAACAGAGTTGTCAGAATGAAACCCCATCATAAGTCAGACACTACTATATTATTTACTTTAAACAAGACATATTCTTTAAATATGTCCAAATAAGTGTTAAGCTTCATTGAAGACACTGTAGAAATTAGTGAAAAATCAAGTTAAAAAAGTATGCAGCAACTATGCACAACACATTTTATTAAGGAATAATATACGTACAATAAAATGCACTAATGTTAAGTGTTCAGTTCAATGAATTTGATGATCACACAGTATATATTAAATGAAAGAATAATGGCAGCATGTCTGTTCACACATTTAATATTCTGCTCTGCAAAGCCTAATACGTGTCCATGGTCTGGTCCTCAGTCTTCATTTTCCTTGAGCCCTCTTCAAGATTTGACCACCTTGGTTAAATTCAAGTTTGTAAAGAATTCTTTTCACTTTTAAATTCCTTTATATTTTCTCTAAATGAATGCATTTCTCAGAGTTAGTCTTTGACCATCAACTTAACTCATTTTACTCAAGCTTCTGTATAGATTCTATAGGAGAATGAGATCTTCAGTAGGACAGTCTTTATTATCTGAACCCACATTGTCAACAGTCTTTGCCAGAATATTTTTACTAAATGTTAATCTTACTTCTACCTGCAGACACATGCTCATGCTGGAATAGGTTGGGTAATGTATTGCGCTAAACCTTGTTAAAAATTCAAACAGTAAGGCACAGCATTTCCCCTCAAAAGGCTTAAGATGAGGTAAGAGGAATAAAGCAAATACACAATGACTATTCAAAGCAAATATATATTTTTTAATTGTCTAAATATGATCAACAGTAATAATTAGTCATATCTTTATGGAAGTAGTTTTTAAAATGAGTTTTAATATAGTGGAAATATTTTCATAAGAAAGAAATTTGGAAAATAAGTCAATGTATAAAAATGTCAGAAATGGCTGCTTGTTGGCTTAATGAGTATGTGTTTGGAGGGACAGTTTTGTTTCTAATTTAGTGCACATAATGTCTAAGATGTTAATGGGACATCCAGGAACAAATATCAGAAAGATGGCTACAAACTGATCTGATGTTAGAAAATTGGGAGTAGAACTGCAGATATAAAATCTATCTATTTATTTATTTATTTATTGTGATTTGGGTGAAGATTTACAGAGCAAATTCACTTTCCATACAGCAGTTCACATATACTTTGTCTCATGTCATTGACCACAGTTTACCACA
>NW_006933663.1:0-2364 GCF_000298275.1 Orycteropus afer afer
CAAAAAAAAAAAAAAAAAAAACCCAAGGAAAAGATTTTTTGGAAGAAAATTTCCCTAATATCATAAAAGATGAGAAGATATGCACTCAAGAAGCTCAATGAACCCTAGACAAAATAGGTCCCCACAAAAAAATCACTAAGATGTGTAATCAAGCTTTCTGAAACCAAAGACAGAAAAAGAATCTTGAAATTCAACAATATGTACATTAAAAGAAGAAATAATGACAAAGTAGGATCTTTGCCAGGTATGCAAGGATAGTTAAACATTAGAAAAACAACTGACATAATCTACCACATAAATAAAACAAAGGAAAAGAACCACATGATCATATCAATCAATGCAGAAAAGGCTTTTGACAAAATCTAACATCCATTCCTGATAAAAAGTGCTCAGCAAAGCAGGAATAGAAAGGGAATTCCTCAACATAAATAAAGGTGCATATACACAAAACCAATGGCCAACATTTTAAGAGAGAGAGACTAAAAACATTCCCTTTGCAAATGAGAATCAGACAAGGATGACCTTTAATACCACTCTTATTCAATATTGTTTTGTAAGTCTTCACCAGAGCAATATGGCAAGAAATGGATTTTATTTCCATAAATCCAAATTGGTAAAGAACAAGTAAAACTATTTTATTTGCAGATGATATGGTCCCATACATAGAAAATCTCAGAGATTCAACAAGAAAACTACTGGAACTAATAGTAGGATTCAGCAAAGTGGGAGGGTACAATACCAACATACAAAAATCAGTCAGATTTCTCTACAATAACAAAGAGAACTCTGGGAAGGAAATCAAGAAAACAATACCATTTACAAGAACTACCCAAAAGATGAAGTACTATGTAATACATATAACCAGAAATACAAAAGATACAAAGACCTATACAAAGAAAACTACAAAACACTACTACAAGAAATCAAAAGAGACTAACATAAATGGAAGCATATACCATGCTTGTGGATGAGAAGACTTAACGCTGTGAAAATGTCAACATTACCAAACTGATCTACAGATATAATGCAACCTGATCCAGATTTCATCATTGCCATTCTGGTAGTGTAGTGGTTCAGGCATTTGACTGCTAACTGGAAGCCTGCCAGTTCAAACCCACCAGCCACTCCTCAGAAGGAAGGCTGAGCAATCTACTTCTGTAGTGATACTGCCTTGGAAACCAGAGGAGGGGTTGCTATGAGTTGGATTCGACTGGATGGCAGTGAGTTTGGTTTTTATTATTATTATTATTATTTAAAGAAATGGAAAAACTAACCATCGATTTTATATGAAAGGGAAAGAGACCCAGATAAACAAAGCACTGCAAAAGAAGAACAAAGTAAAAGTCTTCACACTATTATACAATCACAGTAGTCAAAATAACCAGGTATTGGTACAATGACAGGCTCATAGACCAATGGAACAGAATTGAGAAACCAGAAGTAAATCCATCCACCTATTGGACAAATGATCTTTGACAAAGGGCCAAAACCCATTAAATGGGGAAGAGATAATCTCTTTAACAAATGGTGCTGGCAAAACTAGATATCCATCTGCAGAAAAATGAAACAGTATCTTTATCTCTAACCATATACAAAAACTAACTCAAGAAGGATCAAGGTCAACTGACAACATAATCCACAAAGATAACATTCTACATCCTATTTTGGTGAGTAGCACCTTGGGTCTTAAAAGCTTATAAGCAGCCATCTAAGGTACAACTATTGGTCTTTTCCCAACTGGAGCAAAGAAGAGTGAAGAAAATCAAAGATGCATGGAAACAATTAGTCCAAAGGACTAATAGACCACTCAAACCTCAGCTTCCATAACTCTGAGACCAAATAAAGTAGATGGCCCCTGGCTGCCACTGCTGACTGCTCTGAAAGGGATCACAATAGAAGGTACTGGATAAAGTGGGAGAAAAATGTGGAACAAAACTCAAAATCAGTCTTCCTGGTCTGATAGAGACTGATAGAACCTTAAACTATTGAAGGCTGGAACTGAATTCACCCCCATGGCTCAGCTTTCAGCCAATCAATAGATAGTTCTATAATGCGAACAGTAAAACCAAAGAATGCACCCCTTAGAATGATCAGTCATATGGGATCAAAAGGCAGCATTTGCCTGAGGATAAAGCTAAGAAGGTGAAACCAAATAAAGTCAAAACTATTTCCCCCACCCTGGCTAAGGCAGATAATTAGAACAGATAGGACCCCTGGATGGGAATAGATAAGTAAACTTAATTACCCTCAACTATTTCCCCACCCTGGACCCTGGTTGGAGATAGATGAGTAAACACATAGGACTCTGGTTGAAGACAGATGAGTAAATACCATAAGCTCAGTTCCTTAAGAACTGAATGAAAA
>NW_006933663.1:2604-3265 GCF_000298275.1 Orycteropus afer afer
TCAACTATCTCACACCCAAATTCCTGAAATTTTTATGAATATGCATAACCCTCTCTTCTGAAACCTACAAAACTAATTCAGTGGAGTTTCAGGGAGTCAGATCTGGGTATGGGTGTACCCCTACTCTTTGCATTGCCTCTTTGCAAGAAATAATTTTCTTTCCTCTTAATCAATCAGTGTGTAAACTGTTTTGGCCTGACTGTGCACTGGGCAGGGACCCACATTTAGTCTTATTTCAATTTGGCACCCCACATGGAACTGAGGGTCTCTGACCCTCTGCCCAGAGCATGAGGACACTCAGATGGTGGAAATGGAACAGACCCCTGATGGACCTTGTGCGCACTCAGACACTGCTTTGTCTGAAGATACGTAAGGTGTGCTGAGTCTGTGACCAACTGCAGCATCCTTGGCCTCTAGGTGCTTTAGAGAGAAGGAAAATTATTCTGGCTTTGAAGATGTCTATTGGTGAGTATAGATTGAATTCTGGTCTGGCTTCTAGCTGATAGGGAGATTGAAATTTTGGTTAGTAACCTTAATTAAAATATCTATACAGCTGAAGAACTCTTAAGAATCTATACTCTGAGAGGCGGGGCAAGATGGCGGACTAGGCAGAAGGATTGCACAGACCCTCTTCAACAAAGAAAAGGGAAACCAATTAACA
>NW_006933664.1:0-679 GCF_000298275.1 Orycteropus afer afer
ACAGCAGAGAATGGCTGAAATACCACTGTCATCAAAATCCAATGGGATTGTCTTTTTTGTTTAATTTAAGTATGTGATTTTAAAATTTATCTGGAATAAACAAGCCAGAAGATTTGACAAACATAAAAGAAAAAGTGAGGTAGAATTTTTTATACCAGACACTAAAGTGTATTAATTGTAAACTTCTAAGAATTAAAGCAATGAGTTCTAATGTCATAATAAATTTTAATAAATAGATGTATCAGTATAGAATAACAGAATGCACAAGTGAGCCAAAAACCAAACGAAACCCACTGCCATTGAGTCGGATCCGACTCACAGTGACCCCTGACTCCTCCTTGGGTTTCCAAGGAGGTATCACTAAGGAAGTAGATTGCCCAACCTTCCTTCCAAGGAGTGGCTGGTGGGTTTGAACCACAAGCCTTCTGGTTAGCAGTCAAAGGCCTTGAGCACTATGCAACCAGAGCTCCCACAAGTGAGCCAAGTATGTATAAAAATGTATCAATGTTAAAGATGACATTTCAAATCCATTGCTAATGGATAAATAGTCCATAACCTGTATTGAAGCCACTGAAAGCTTTGGAGAATATAAATAAATTTAGATTTTGACTTAAAATAATTATTTATATGAATTAAAAATGGAATTTTCCCCAGGTTCCAATTGCCAGTTCATGCCAGA
>NW_006933664.1:1919-3040 GCF_000298275.1 Orycteropus afer afer
GTTCAGCACCTGACACATTTCACACAGTGAGAATAAATATTTACTAATCAAAGCCACCAGCCACTCTGCAGAAGGAAGAATAGGAAATCTACTTCCATAAAGATTCACCACCTCAGAAACTGAAAGAGGGTTGCTATGATTTGGAATCAACTTGATAGCATTGAGTTTGGTTTTTTGGTTTAATCAGTTTTAATCACAAAGTTACAATATTGTAGCTCTCTTCACTGTAATCCATCCACCAACAGAAGTCCAAGCATAGGTGAAGGGTTAAACAGAGTGTGGTGCTGCCAGTCAATGAAATCTTTTGTAGACAGCAAAAGATGTTTATACTTTTGATATATATGTTTATGATATAATATTAAATTGCATTATGATATTAAATAAAGACAGACTACAGAACTATATATATAAAATGAGCTCAATTATGAAATATACTTGCACAGAAAAAAGAGAGAGACTAAATACACACAAATGTTTCAATGGTGCATTAAGACACCATTTTCAAATTTCTCCTTAGTATTTTTATGAATGTTTCAAATGTTCTACAATAAACTGTATTGCTTTTATATTTAGAAAGAACCATAAAAGTTATTTTTAAAACAAGTTTTTAGCATTCTTGAGAATCATAGCAAGGCTTTCCTTCAAAGCCACATTCTTAGCAAAAAGCCAGTTGTTTTGGGAAACGACCCACTCCTCTCTCAGGAACCCTTGATTGCCTGTGAACTCTTGGCTGGCATTCCAGAATGCAGAGGCCTTGCCTTTCCACACAACGCTCCCCCCAGGGGTATTCAGGACAGCAAAAATGATCCAACAAATTAGATCACCCCACACACATCCACACATACAGCTCACCAAGTGGCCGGGGCAGATGTGAATTCAGGACAGATATCATCAGTTCCCTAGAGTATTACAACACTGTGTTCTAAGAGTGTCTACACTCATGCTGCTGTTGGCCAAAGGTGCTTCTGTCAAATGCCTGTGTGAAAATACATATTTAGGCCACAAGTAAAATGCCTGAGGCCTTACTGAACATGTTGAAGGACCAAACTGATTCTGACCTACCTAATATCCTTGGAAGCATTTGAGTCCTGTGTGGCACTTGGGGGTTGGGCAGGAAAAGA
>NW_006933665.1:0-536 GCF_000298275.1 Orycteropus afer afer
CATAGTGATACTGCCTCGTAAACCCAAGGAGAGGTCGCTATGAGTTGGGTCTGACTCGATGGCACATAACAACAACAACAACAACTAGTACTGTGGAGTCTTCTATTTGTCTTTCGAACTCTGCTTTGTGTATTTTGGGGATCTTTCATTGAGTGTATAGATATTTATTATGGTTATGTCATTTTGTTCAATTGATCTTTTAATCATTATATAATGTCCTTCTTTGTCTTTTATGGTCGTTTTTCTCTTAAAGTCTATTTAACCTATTTTTGTCTTTGTGTCTCAGGTGAGTCTCTTGTAGACAGCATATTTATGGGTCGTGTTTTATTATCCAGTCTGCAACTCTCCATCTCTTTACTGGTCCATTTAATCCATTTACGTTCAGTGTACTTATTGAGAAGTATTAGTTTATTGATTTCATTTTGTTATTTGTTTTTTGTCATGTTGCTGATTTCTTTGTTCCACATATTTTTCTGTGCTCAGCTTATTTTGTTTATGAGTCATATCATCATCTCCTCCATTGCTATTGTTTTAGC
>NW_006933665.1:1751-3346 GCF_000298275.1 Orycteropus afer afer
TTTTTTTTTTAATTTCTTATCAGGGAGTTCCAATGCTGCTCCTTCTTGGGATGTTTTCTGGGTTTGTATCCTGGCTCCTCTTTTCTTCTACTTTATTTTGCTTTTTTGTGTGGACTGTGATGGTCTATTGTCTCCGAGACATTGTGGTGATGTTGTGTTTATGCTTACTTTGTGCTTTTATGTTGGTGTGATTCACACAAGATATTTTTTCCTTTGTTTTTGTGTTAATATATCTCTGTGAGCAGGATATTGTGTTCCTCTATTCTATAATTATTAGCACTTAGGCACTCATTCCCTGTCTCCTGGTGGGTGTGATAGAGAATGAGAGTGTGTGCACAGATCTCTGTTAGCTGCTTATAAAGAGCAGTTGAGGGTGAATTGAGCTGGTATGGCCATTATCTATTGTTCTTCAGTTGGTGCAAAAGCAAGTGATGGAGGAGTTCCAGAAAGATGGCAGATGAGGAAGAAAGACTGCACAGACCTTCTACAACAAAGAAAAGGAAAACCAACTAATACAGACACAGAAAATAATCTTGGACCCCTAAGCCATGAAAGGAAGGATACAGAAGTGGACTAAACCCCAACTAGCAGAAGAACTTGCATGAAAATACCAAAAAAGGAGATATATGGAGCTGTGGTCTGGCAATGATCCTGAGTGATCCTGATGGCACAGACAGTTTGGAGATTCCTAAGTGGTGATAGGACCTAATAATTAACCTAAAAATGAGCCCTGCTAGCCAGGGACTGCACAGAGGACTGCTCTGGTGGCTGGGGAATAAATGGAGAAGGTGAAGAGAAAGGCGGGCTGAGCTGTGGACTTATGCCAATCAGGAGGGTGCCGCCATTTTGAAAGTTTAAAAGCAGCTTGACTATTTGGGATATTTAAAGGGACAGCGTTCTCACTGATTCCTGGGCCTAAAGAACATGTTCTGCTTTCCAGCAACCCCAAGGACATTCCGGAACTGCAAGACTGAAAACTTTTTTAATAGTTATTCACTTGTAATTTGTGTCTAACTGAGTGGGAGACAATAATGGTCCCCATAAGACAAAACTACACCCACACCTCCTGCAACTTCACTTACTGAGTGAAAGCCACTACCTCCTTCTCCACCAATGGGCCAAAGATAAAAAACCACCAAGAAGAGCATGAATCACCCTTGACTGCTCTTCACAAACAGTTAACAGATATCTAAATTCAACAACACCATGATACCTCAGAGACAAAAGATCATCACAGTCCACACAAAGAAGCAGGATAAAGTGGCAGAGACAAGGGAGCAGGATACAGACCCAGAACACATCCCTGGGGAAGAAGCAGGATTGTAACTCTCTGATAAGGAAATCAAAAGAATTATCTTTAGGTATCTTCAAAGGATTGAGAGACAGACCAAAGAAAACACAGAAAAAACCCTAGAAGAATTTTTGAAGAAAATACAAGACCAAAATGACAAAATAAATGAAAAATTAGAAATAATTCCAAATCTACAGACAGAAATCCAGAAGATTAATACTAAATTGTGAGAAATAGATAACTCATTGGAAGGGAAAAGGAGTAGAATTGATGTGATGGAAGACAGAATTAATGAGATTGAAGA
>NW_006933666.1:0-3214 GCF_000298275.1 Orycteropus afer afer
AGGAGTGCCTGATGGGTTTGAACCACCAGCCTTCTGGTTAGCAGTCAAGTGCCTTAGGCACTACGCTACCAGAGCTCCCTATATAATTGAATACTATTAAAAAAATAAAAAGAATGAATTACAGATATATCAACAACCTGGATGAGTCTCTAAAACATTATGTTGACTGAAAGAAGCCTGATCCAAAAGAATATGTACTCCATGACTCTGTTCACATGAAGTTCTAGAATTAGCAAAACTCAGCTACTTTGATAGAAATCAGGACAGTGATTGCCTTTTGTGGGTGAGGAATCAACCAGACAGGGCATGCAAGGACTGTCTGAGATGATCTTGTTTTGAGTGGTAGTTCCATAGGTGAAGACAATTGTCAGAATTCTTACAACTTAAGTTTTGTGTATTTTCTTTTTCATATTTATACATCTGGCTGGTGAATATGCTTGTTAAGAGTATGTTGTCCAACCCATAGAAACCTTATGTAAAACAGAACGAAACACTGCCTGATCCTGTGCCAACCTCACAATTCTTGCTATACTTGAGCCCATCGTTGCAGCCACTATGCCAATCCATCTTTTTGAGGGTCTTCCCCCTTTTTCTCTGACCCTCCACTTTACCAAGCATGATATCCTTCTCCAGGGACTGGTCCCTTCTGACAACAAGACCAAAGTAGGTGAGACGAAGTCTGGACATTCTCACTTCCAAGGAGTATTCTGGCTGCATTTCTTCCAGGACAGATGTGTTTGTTCTTCTGGCAGTCCATGGTACTTTCTGTACTCCACCAACACCACAATTCAAAGACATCAATTCTTCTTTGATCTTCATTATTCATTGTCCTGCTTTCACATGCGTATGAGGCAATAGAAAATACCATGGCCTGGGTTAGGCGCACCTCAGCCTTCAGGGTGACATCTTTGCTCGTCAACGCTTCAAAGAGATCTTTTGCAGAAGATTTGCCCCTTGCAATACAAGTATATGTTAAGAGTGGAAGAGGACACTTCTGAGAACCCCTTATCATGTGACTGTGTCAAGGAACCACTACTAACTTTCAGGGTTTCAATATAGCAAAGGCATTTGACTGCTAACCAGAAGGTTGTCAGTACAAACCCACCAGCCACTCTCCAGAAGGAAGATTGGACAATCTATTTCCATAGAGATACTGCCTCAGAAAGCCAAGGTGAGTCAAATCAACTCCATGTTAGTAAGTGAGTATGCTTCTCACTATTAAAAAGAAATTCATAAAGTCCTCTGTCAAAAAGAACATCTTTCTCATGTCTTTTGTTTTTAATGTCACTATATTTGTAGGAAGGAGCTCTGGTAGCATAGTGCCTAAGGCACTTGACTGCTCACCAGAAGGCTGGCGGTTCAAACCCACCAGCCACTCCTTGGAAGGAAGGTTGGGCAATCCTACTTCCATATTGATATTGCCTCGGAAACCCAAGGAGGGGTCACTATGAGTCGGGGCCGACTCGACGGCAAACATCAACAACAACATATTTGTAGGACTGATACTTTTAGGTGGTTGTTTAATTGGGTAATGTACCTCTGTAGAGATAGCGCCTCGGAAACCCCAGGAAGGGTCACTGTGAGTCAGATCCAACTGGACAGCAGTGAGTTTGGGTTGTTTTTGTGTTTTTGGTTAATTTCTCCCATCATCAGTCCCAGGTGGTAGGGAGCCTGAGCTAGAGGCTCAAGTCCCCTTCTATGCAGGTGCATAGAGATGCTGGTGGGTTGGTATTTACATATCAGGATGTGGGGGGTGGTATGTGAGTTACCGTAGATATGCAAATGCTTCTGGAATCACTGTTGGTTTCCTAACGATTCATTTGCATAACCTGGCAGCCGCTGTAGCTGTAAAACACACAGAGCTTCTGGAATGAGCCCTTGGCGAGATCATCTCTGGAGGAAATGTCAGCACATGGAGTTGAGATGTCTGCCCCCATTTCAGGAAATCTAAGCTTGAACTTGGCACAAAAGTAGTCCTTGTGGATGGGGGCAGAGTGGGCATGAGTGATTACAGGAAATGAAAACCTAAATTTCACTCTGGAATTCGCTTCCCTCCTCCTGTGGGAAGTTAGTGTGGGCTTGCTGAGTACCTGCCTGGCTGCGGGTTTTCTCTCCTATGCACTGCTGAGTTTGGTGTTTGTTTGGGTTACTTCAAGCTGATAGTGGGGAAGTGTTTTGGTTACCTCTAGTGCCGTTCTAGGAGCTCTGGTGGTGTAGTGCCTAAGGCATTTGACTGCTAACCAGAAGGCTGGCGGTTCAAACCCACCAGCCACTTCTCAGAAGGAAGATTGGGCAATTTGCTTCTGTAGAGATACTGCCTTGGAAACCCAAGGAGGGGTCACTATAACAGGAGTACCACAAATAGGTGGCTTTAAGAAACAGGGATTTGTTCTCTTAAGTTTGGAAGTTCTTCAGAGGCTAGAAGTCCCAGTTCAAAGGGCCAGGCTCTGGGGGCTGGGTGAAAGCCCCTCAACCTTGGGCTTCAGCTCTGCCTCCTGCTCCCGGCCCACTGAAGCTGGAGGCTTTTCTTCACTCAGGCAGCTGCTGGCTGCTGAGGCTGACAAACCCAAGGTTGACAAGGAAAAAGGCACAGTCCCAATGTTACCAAACAACACGGCAGGCCATTAATTCAAGTCCAGAGGGAGTCCCAAGATCAGCAGGGCATGGCACACTGCTGAACAACAACTTGGCTACAGACAAGGTTCAAGCGTGTCAACAAGCTGAAGACCATTCCCAAAGCTTCTCCTTATCCTGGGAGCAGACCACAGCCCTAAGTCAACTCCTCAGCTGCTCACAGTAGATCCCACCATGGAATTGATGACCAGTCTCATCATGGGGAATAACTACAACCAGCTGCCCAGCCACTCAACCAGGCCCAGCCAAGTTGACATACAACCTTAACTACCACAGTGCCCATCTGATTTGAATTCCCTGATGCTGATGGGTGTGTACAGCAGACCTGCCTCTTCCCCAAGGTCCAGGGACACACGATTCTGAAAGATGGGAACTGGCACAGCCACTCTGAGCAGACAGCTCTGGAACTTGTATTGCCACCTTCCTAAAACAGGTCGCAGTACTGCATGCCTCACAGGCTTTGGGGCCAGGCTGGCTTGGTTTCTCCTCCTGTCTCCTGCTCTCAGCAGCTCTGTGTCCTTTATCAACATCATCAACCTGAGCCTCACTTTCCTCAAATGCAAAATGGGTCTGATTTACC
>NW_006933667.1:0-3265 GCF_000298275.1 Orycteropus afer afer
GTCTGTGTTAATTGGTTTCCCTTTTCTTTGTTGAAGAGGGTCTGTGCAATCCTTCTGCCTAGTCCGCCATCTTGCCCCGCCTCAAGGTGTGCTTTCTCAATATTGAACTTCTTGAGGTGACATTCTATTTTATCTTCCTCTAAATCCATACTCCTAGTACAGAGACTGATGCATACTAAATGCTCCATATATCTTCACTGAATTAAATTAACATTACTGGTAATTAAACCTTCTGGACAAAGTCCAAAACAGAAACACATACTGCCTATCATACTATTATTGTTGTTGTTGTTGTTTGCCGTCGAGTCGGCCCCGACTCATAGCGACACCTCCTTGGGTTTCCGAGGCAGTATCACTACAGAAGTAGGAATTGCCCAACCTTCCTTCCGAGGAGTGGCTGGTGGGTTTGAACGCCAGCCTTCTGGTGAGCAGTCAAGTGCCTTAGGCACTATGCTACCAGAGCTATAGACACAGTGATAGTCCCAGGACATGGTATTACGAAAGATTTAGTAGTGCAAAAATGACCAGGGAAGCCACATAAACACCATCGATCTTCCCTACCAACTACTGAATACTGAAATAAAATTACTAAAAGTGATTATTTTGTTTAAAACCCTGGCAAAAGCTAATTTTCTCACAAGAAATTTAGTTTTGTTCTTCCTTATATAATACCTGTATTTTGGGCATTTCACCAAATGAAGGAAAAGGAGAGATAAGAAAACATACTAGATCTTAAACATTAGACCCTATAAAGATTGGTTTTCTGGTTTCCTGTGGGTCTGCTTTCCTCTCTCAATTTGTGTAATAATTTAGAGTTGGTTATAACAGAATACAGTTGTCCTTTTGAATCCGTGGGGAAGATTGGTTCTAGGCTTTCCTCACCTCTCCAACCCCTCCCCACTGGATACCAAAATCCTAGGATGCTTAAGTCCCTTATATAAAATGACAGTAGTATTTGCACATCCTCCCCAGAAGACTTTAAATATCCTCTAGACTACTTACAACAGAATAATGTAAACACTCTGTAAATAGCACTTTATGCTAAAATGCCTTTGAGGGATTGCTTCTACTGACCACTTAATTTTCCCCCTCCCCAAACCTGTAGGTTGAATCCGCAGACATGGAACCTGTGAATACAGAGGGCTAACTGTACTGACAAGCAGCACATTAAAAACAGCATGAGACTTTAGAGGTAGTTTTTCTCACTATGCCACAAGGGATTTAAAGCTATCTTGAATCACAGTATGTTTTTTCCCAGATTGTAAATTTAAGGAATTAGCATACTACTATCATTATTTTTTTCTGCAGATAGTATTAACCACACCATGGCTTGGACTTCTGTGGATAACTAACAACTAAATGAGATACCTGGAATGACGACATAACCAAAAGCTCAACTGTCAAAGAAAGGGACATATAATGCTGGTTTTTCCACTAACAAAAAGTACAGTTTAAAGGTATATCTACTCCACTGACAAAAATCTCTAAAACAGATATTTAATAAAAAACTATTATCTAGAATATATTAAAAGTAAAAAAAAAGAACTCTTATAACTGATTAATAAGATAACCTGGGTAACTTCCATTTTTCTGTCGACATGTAAACAGCTTAGAAATTATTACTCCCATTGTCACAAGAAAAAAACTGAAAATCAACAACTATGCTGATATGCATCAGGGAACTGAGATCAAAGAGCAAGCCATTATTCTAGAAAATGGAGAAACAGGCAGATAATGAAAATCAGGGCTCACCAAAGCCAGTGTGCGCTGGGGGTAGAACCTCCACTGGAGCCATCATGAGGTGCAAGATTTAAAGAGAAACCAACTAATTGATGAAGACAGAGGATGAACTAGTTTGACTGATTAAAATCTTCCCAGGCCTTTTGTTTTTTGGGGTGGGGTAGGAAACAGCACTTTCATGAATTTTACTCCAGGAGCCATACCAGGTTCTCAATTCTAAAAATTGAAGAAAAATTTCCTAGTGCTTCCAGGGGAGGAGATAAAAAGTAATGATTTTAAAATATGACTTCTACCAGAGCCCAACTAATTTAAGGAAAGGCAAGTTCCCAATGACACTCAACTCTAGTTCTCAAAATGGAAAAAAGGAAATACTCAACGTAAGCACCCTCTTGCCTTTCTGTCTGATCTAGGGGATGGGAAAACCAAAAAAGAAAAAAAAACTGAAAAGCACTTTTTAAGGTCATAGCTCAGGGCACAGGCTCACTAAAAGACTGATGTCTAATAGTAAGATCACAGACCACTTCTCTCTCTGTATCTTACCGTCTTATCAAAAGGATCTTGTGGGATGACAGCTAAGAGAATTGCCAAGACTCAGATTCTATTTAAGGAGTCTCTATGGAAACCCAAAAGCAACAGGAGAGACAAAAACAAGGATACCAAAGGAAGATTTAACTTCTGAAATCTATAAACCCACTGCCATTAAGTCAATTCTGACTCATAACAACCCCCATTGGGTTTCTGAAGTGGTAAATTTTTACAGAAGTAGACTGCCCAGTCTTCCTTCCGAGGAATGGCTGGTGGGTTTGAACTGCAAATGTTCTGGTGAGCAGTCAAATGTCTTACACACTGTGCCACCAGAGCTAATTACTGAAAAGCGTAAACACAGTCTAACACTTATATCAACTTATAACCTCATATCAAAGGCCTATTTACCTCAGTTCCCTTTACCCAACACATCATGTCTAGGTTTCAACACAAAATTACAGAACATGTTAGAAGGCAAAAGAAACAAATCTTAAGAGACAGGGTAAGCATCAGAACCAGACACAGATACTGCAGAGATTTTGGAATTTAAAATAACTGAGTAATACGATAAGGGCTTTAAATGAGTAAAATAGGCAACATGTAAGAACAAATGGGTAATATAAGCAGAGAAATGGAAACTCTAACAAAGGACCAAAAGGAAATGCAAGTGCTTTTTTACACTGTAAAAGAATCAAGTATGCCTTTGATGAACTTACCAGTACTTGGGCATGACCTAAAAAAAGTAAGTGAGCATGAAAATATGTTCATAGAAACTTCCCAAACAGAAAAGCAAGGAGAAGACAGAATGAAAAAAATGGTACAGGATATCCAAAAATTGCAGGACAGGGGGAGGCGGGGCAAGATGGCGGACTAGGCAGAAGGATTGCACAGACCCTCTTCAACAAAGAAAAGGGAAACCAATTAACACAGATACAGAAGATAATCTTGGACCACTGAGCCTTGAAGGAAATGATGCAGATTTGGACTAAACCCCAACTAG
>NW_006933668.1:0-1295 GCF_000298275.1 Orycteropus afer afer
GCAAATATCAAACCAAAAACCAAACTCACTGCCATTGAATCAAATCCAACTCATAGCGACCCCTGCTTGGGTTTCTGAGGTGGTATCACTACAGAAGTAGGTTGCCCAATCTTCCTTCCAAGGAGTGGCTGGTGGGTTTGAACCATCAGCCTTCTTGTTATAAGTCAAATGCCTTAGGCAGTATGCCACCAGAGCTCACCATCTGCAAACAGAGATCTCTTTTACTTCTTCTGCCAATTTAGATACCTTTTATATCTCTTTCTTGCCTTATTGCCTTGGTTAGAACTTCCAATACAATGTTAAATAAGAGTGGTAATAGAGGGCATACTTCTATGGTTCCTATTCATAAGAGGAACACTTTGAATCTTTCTCCATTAACAATAATGTTTCCCTTTGGCATGTGCACATGCCGTTTATTATGTTAAGGAATTTCCCTTCTACCACTCTTTTGCTGAGAGTTCTGAACAGGAACAGGTGTTGGATTTTATCAAATGTCTTTTCTCCGTCGATTGATATGATCTTATGGTTCTTTGGTTTTGTTTATGTGGTGGATTACATTGATGATTGTTTTTCTGATGTTGGACCACCTTTGCATACGGGGTATGAATCCCACTTGGTCATGATGTGTTATTTATTTATTTGATTTGTAGGATTTTGTTGGCTAGGATTTTGTTGCAGATTTTGCATCTATATTCATGAAGGATGTTGGTTTGTAGTTTTCCTTTTTAGTGTGCCTTTCACTGGTTTTTGTATCAGTGTTATGCTTGCTTCATAAAATAAATTTGGCAGTATTCCATCTTTTTCTATTTTCTAGAATACTTTGAGTAGTATAGGTGTCAACTCTTCCCTTAATATTTGGTAAAATTCTCCAGTGAAATCATCAGGGGCAGGACTTCTTTTCTTCTGGTGAGAAGTTTTTTTTATCAACTGATCAATTTTTTCCTTTGTTATGGGTCTGTTCAAGTATTATATCTCTGACTAGGATAGTTTAGATATTTCTAAACAAAGGTTTCTGGCTAGGATAGATATTAGATATTTTAGGATAGTTTATGTAGTCTTGTTTTTCTAAAAACTTACCTATCTGTTGGAGTACCAAAACTAAAAACAAAACAAAAAAAACAACAACAACAACAAAAAAAAACACCTCATTGCTGTCTAGTAGGATCTGACTCATAGTGACCCCTCCTTGGGTTTCTAAGGTAGTATCAATACGGAAGTAGATTGCCCAATATTCCTTCTGAGCAGTGGCTGATGAGTTTGAACCACCAGCCACCTGGTTAGCAGTCAAATGCCTT
>NW_006933668.1:2240-3299 GCF_000298275.1 Orycteropus afer afer
GAGCTGTGGACTTTCGCCTGTCTGGAGGGCACGGCAATTTTGAATGTTTACAAGCGGCTTGACCATTTTGGATATTTAAAGAGACAGTGCTCTCTAAGATTCCAGGGGCTTAAGAACAGGTTCTGCTTGTCAGTAACCCCAAGGACACTCCAGACCTGAAAGACTGAAAAGGTGTGACATTCCCCTTGTTACTCTTATACACACACACCTTGGTGAATGGAGATGTGGCCATCCCCCACTCCCACATACCTTCTGGGTGCACAGAAACTCCATCCCAGTCTGTGTGCTCAGGTAAAGCCTGGGTGCCCTGCCCTCCCCTCCCCCTGTTCCTTACATTTTTTACATTTTTCCCATTTTTTTCTTCATTATTCTCCTTCTTTACCTTTTTTTATCTTATTACCCTATCCCCAGATATTGCAGGTTTTCTTGTTTTTTTCTTCTTCTTTTTCCCTCTTTTCTTTTTTTGGTTACTGTTCCTGTGTGATTACATGGTGTATTTTTTGTCCATGTGCTTTTATTTTTTTGATGGTTATTCAGTTGTAGGTTTTGTCTAATTCATAGGGAGACAGCGACAGTCCTCATAAGACACAACTACACCTCCACCTCCTGCAACTTCACTTCCTGACCAACAGCCACCACCTCCTCTACCAATGGGCCAATGATAACAAAAATTACCAAGAAGAGCCTGAATCACCCTTGGCTGCTCTTCATAAACAGTTAACAGAGATGTAAATACAACAATGCCACCATGTCTCAGAGACAAAAGACCATCACAGTCCACATAAAGAAGCAAGATTAAGTGGTAGAAACAAGGGACCAGGATACAGACTATAACATATCCCTGAGGAAGAAGCAGCATTGAAACTCTCTGATAAGGAATACAAAAGACCTACATTTAGGTATCTTCAAAGGATTGAGAGACAGAACAAAGAAAACACAGAAAAAACCCTAGAAGTATTTTGGAAGAAAATACAAGAAGAAAATGACCAAATAAATGAAAAATTAGAAATGATCCTAAATCTACAGATAGAAATCCAGAAGATTAATACTAAATTATCA
>NW_006933669.1:0-522 GCF_000298275.1 Orycteropus afer afer
TTTTTTTTTTTTTTAAAGTGTTACTGAAGTCTGTTGACTAGGACTTTGTTGAAAATTTTTGTGTCTATATTTATGGTGGATATTAGTCTGTAGTTTTCCTTTTCAGTGGTATATTTGCCTGCTTTTGGTATCAGGGTTATGCTTGTTTTATAAAATGAATTTGGGAGGATTCCACCTTTTTCTGTGTCCTGGAGTAGTTTGAGTAGAATTGATGTTAGCTCTTCTCTAATGTTTGGTAGAATTCTCCAAATGAAACTTTCTGGGCCAGGACATTTTTTTTGGTAAATTTTTTTTATGGCCTATTAAATTTCTTCTTTTGTTATGAGTCTGTTCAAATTTTCTATCTCAGTCTGTGCTAGTCTAGGTAAGTAGTGTGTTTCTAGAAATCTGACCATTTCTTCTAGGTTTTTAAATTATAGTTCTTCACAGATCCTGATATTTTCCTTCTTATTTGGGTTGGTTCTGTTGTGACATTGCTCATTTTATTTGTTATTCATATTCTTTGCCAGTTTTTTTTTTTTT
>NW_006933669.1:2647-3632 GCF_000298275.1 Orycteropus afer afer
AGTGCATGAGAGTCCCAATCTTTTCCCATCCTCACCAGCATTTGTTATTTTTTGTCTTTTTGAACTTTGCTACTAGTGCTGGGGCAAGATGATACCTCAATGTTGTTTTGATTTGCATCTCTCTAATGGCTAATGATTGTTAGCATTTCTTCACATGTTTGTTGGCCACCTGAATATCCTCTTTGGTGAAGTGTCTATTCACATCTTCTGCCCATTTTTAAATTGGATTATATATCTTTTTGTTAGGTGTTGGAGATAAGTCCCTTGTTAGAGATGTCATTGCTGAATATTTTTTCCCAATCTGTAGATTCTCTTTTGGAGAAGTATTTGGAAGCACATAAAAATTTAAGTTTTAGAAGGTTCCATTCATCTAGTTTCTCTTCTGTTGTTTGTACATTTTGGGTTATGCTTGATAATCTATTTATGCCATATATTAGGGCCCCTAAATTTTCCCCTTATTTTTGCTTGAGGAAGTTTAGGGTTTTAGCTTTCACATTTAAGTCTTTGATCCATCTGGAGTTAGTTTTTGTATATGGTGTGAGGTAGAGTTCTCGTTTCATTTTTCTGCAAATGAATATCCAGTTTTGCCAGTGCCATTTGTTAAACAAACATTCTCTTCCCCATTTAATGGATTTCAGCCCTTTGTCAAAGATCAGCTCACCATAGGTGATGGATCTTTTTCTGGGTTTCCAGTTCTATTCCATTGGTCTGTATGTCTGTCACTATACCAATACCAGGCAGTTTTGACTACTGTGGCTGTATAATAGGTTTGAGATCCAGCAGTGTGAGACTTCCTACTTTGTTGTTCTTCTTCAATAGTGCTTTGCTGTCAGTGGTTTGTAGATGTTATTAATCTTTTCAAAGAACCAACTTCTCGTTTTGTTGAGTTTTCCCATTGTGTTTGTATTTTCTACTTCATTTCTTTCTGTTTGAATCTTTATTATTTCCTTTTTTTCTGGTGACTGCAGGCTTTTCTTTTTTTGCT
>NW_006933670.1:0-1122 GCF_000298275.1 Orycteropus afer afer
AGGAGTCTGACTGCTGGCTGAGAAGGACATGCTGCTGAAAAAAACATGATCCTGAGAGACATGTGCTGCTGAGAAAGAGATGCAAGAGACACACATTGCTGACAGAGATAACGAGAGACACACACTGCTGGAAGAGAGACTGTGAGAGACTATTGGCTGAGAGATGGTGGGCTGAGAGAGACTGAGTGTTGTTCCTGAACTTGAATTGTAGCCTGGTGCTTCCCTAATAAACCCCATAATCTGTGAGTTCTGTGTGGCCACTGCAGCAAATTATCAAACCCAGCAGAAAAGTGGTGGGTGCTGTGGGAGGAAAGGTTGGTGTCAGGGTTGATGTAAGGGCTGGAGGGAGGCAGCATGTCTGGACTCACGGGAATAGGTCTTGGGCTATTGATTGTCATTCTATCTTCCTCTTGTGCAGTTAGAGGAGGTCAGAAGATGCAGCCTCCCTGCCCCTTTGGCAATTCCTTAATGTAATTTATCTATCAGGACAGCTAGCAATAACTTCATCATGCATAGAATGGGTTTATATATACAATCTCTATTAAATCCAGACAAAATCTAGATGTATTAACATCTCAACTTCCTCCAAGCCAGATCCAAAATATGCCCATGGCTGTTCTAATGATACTTGATAGGAGGGAGAAGTGTGAAGGAGGGAAAGTTGGCAAAAAGAGTGCTCTGAAATCAACTGCAGTTAAATATATAATATATATATATATTTGTTGTTGTTGTTACAAATTTTACCATAAAATAACATGATGAAAACATTGCTAGAGTCTCTGAATGGGCTTTAAAAGAGGTCTTTGCCAGAATTACTGATCAGATAGAGACTAGTGGAACCTTTGATACTATGGCCCCGGTTTACCCTTCGGACCTAGACATGTACTCACTTTCATAGATTGGTTCTCAGCCCAACAGTAGAAAGACCTACATGCAGAACACCTACCCCAGGGTGATGCACCCACCTACTCTAGGGAGACTCATCCCTTTGATCAACCACCATGAGACACCAGAGGAGCATCAATCATATAGAGGGAAAGCTGGACAGACAGGAATGCATAGATAAGAAGGGCATGGGGAGGGGGTAGTCACAGGGAGGAGAGTTTTTTATGGTTGGGGAGG
>NW_006933670.1:3172-3701 GCF_000298275.1 Orycteropus afer afer
CCAGCCACCCCTCAGAAGACAGATTGGACAATTTACTTTCACAGAGATTCTGCCTCAGAAACCCAAGGAGGGGGTGCTATGAGTCATATTCGACTCGATGGCTGTGAGTTTGGTTTTTTTTGGTTTAACTGAAAGGTTCGTTGTTTGAACCCACTGGCCGCTCAGTGGGGGGAAAAAAAAACCTATGGGGAAGTTCTACTCCATCCCATGGGCTCACTTCGCATCAGAATCGACTCTGTGGCAATGGGTTTGGTTTTGGAATTTTTATGGAAGCAGATGGCCAGGTCTTTCTCCAATGGAGCTGCTGGGTACGTTCAAACCACCAGTCTTCTTCTGTTAGCAGCCAAGTGCTTAACTGTTGAGCCATCTTAAATATAGAATCTTTATAATTGTGTTCTGTGCCATAACCTGTTGTACAATATTTGACACTAAATTATTACAAGGCGTATAAATATATCTCAAAATAAATAAAACAAAATATAGAAGTATTTTAGCTTTATACAATGGATACATGGTTTACATTCAAATT
>NW_006933671.1:0-624 GCF_000298275.1 Orycteropus afer afer
GCATGGTTTAAAATCAGAACAGGAGTATGTTAGGTTTGTATCTTTTCACCACACCTATTCAATGTGTATGCTGAGCAAATAATCAGAGAAGCTGACTGTGAGAAGAAGAACATGGCATCAGGATTGGAGGAATACTCATTAATAACCTGCGCTATGCGGATGACACAACTTTGCTTGCTGAAAGTGAGGATGACTTGAAGCTGATAAAGATTAAAAACTACAGTCTGCAGTATGGATTACACCTCATTATAAAGAAAACAAAAATCCTCACAACTGGACCAATAAACAGCACCACGGTAAATGGAGAAAAGTTTGATCTTGTCAAAGATTTCTTATAACTTGATTCTACAATCAACACCAAGGCAAGCAGCAGTCAAGACATCAGACGATGTATGGCACTGGGCAAATCTGCTGCAAAAGACCTCTTTCAAGTGCTGAAGAGCAAAGATGTCTCTTTGAAGACTAAAGTGTGCCTAACCCAAGCCATGGTATTTTCAATCACCTCTTATGCATGTGAAAGCTGGACAATGAATAAGGAAGACCAAAGAAGAGTTGATGCTTTTGAGTTGTGGTGTTGGCGAAGAATGCTGAGAATACCATGAACTGCTAAAAGAACTAACAAAT
>NW_006933671.1:2299-3862 GCF_000298275.1 Orycteropus afer afer
CCTGCCCCCCAGGCCTGGCGGGTCACAAAGGCTCAGAGCTTCCTAAAAGGACACTGGGAACCTGACTGCACACCCGCCTCCATGGGTGGAGGCTTCAGGCCTAGTTCAGCTCACTTTGGGAGGTCATTAAACTCACACACTTTTCTTCCAAACACTGTCTCTGCTGTCTGTTTCTTCCCTTCCCACCTTCCAGCAATTTTGAGCTGCATGGCCTCTGGTCACATAAGAGCTGGGAACCCAGAACCAATGCCTGGTGGATCGGTGCTGTCTGAACGTGTGCCTGGAGGCTGGAACTACGGAGGAGGTCAGCCTCCTGCAGCAGCTGAGCCCAGAGGCCTCACTGGCTGGAGGAAGTGAGGGGGCAGGGCAGCCAGGCCCAGCTTCCCAGAGGCGGCCTGGAAACCTTCCTTGAGGGAGGGGATGCCCCACAGCCTCTGCTGCCAGGCCTGCCGCCCCATTAATGCACAAAATAGGTGGGGAGCAGGTGAACTCGAAATGTCAGATAATGAGGATGATGGATAAGGAAGGAGGAGGTGTGGCTTGCAGAATCTGATTTTAAGGCATGGTGCAAGGAGGAGCCACTCGTTGAGTGATTTGGTTGGTCCTGTGTTGTTGAGGCAATGAATGAATGGTTCCTTGATCTACATTTCTCTTATTATTCTCGCCTTAATTTTGAGGCCACTATATCAGAGCCATTGAAGAGGAAAGATCAGCCAGACAAAGCTAGATGGGAAAGGGATAAAATGATAAGACGTCAAAGAAAGTGAGTATCAGCTCATTTATCAGAGAGCAGGGGACACCATTTAATCATCTGTGCACAAGCATGGACAGAGCAGAGTTCGGGGGCAATGAAATGGGATAAATAACAAGATGACAGTTTTATAAAGTGAAGCCTGAATCACATTTATTCTCTACTTTTTGGACATACACTAGATGTTTTGCAGCCAAATTACTTTTTAGTCCCACTTCAGGGGTGAAGATTAGCATATTTATTGGGTAATGATGAGCTATCAAATTATCAATCACTGGTCAGAAATGTGTTACTTGCGGGGTCCATGGTGAATAGCCCACAGCCAAACAGTTGGCTCTTGGCTCTGTAATGCCAAAAGGCTTGTTGGAAGGCTCTATCTTTACCCTTACACAGAGCAGCTGGAAATTAAGATTGAAAGAGGAAAAATAACCTTAGAGTGGAAAAATCTTTCTGGAATACATTCTGAGCCTGGAATAAAACTGACCCCCAGGGGCCGGCTCTCAGCCCAATAGTTAACAAGATGTACACACAGATCACTCAACTCAGGATGACACACCCACATACTCTATGGCAATACATCCCTTAGAGCAAGGGACCATGGGACATCAGAGGACAAACACTCAAACTGAGGAAATGCAGGACCAATAGCAGTGTATAAATATTAGGGGCACAGGGGGAGGGTCACAGGGTAGGGAGGGGAGGAGACTGGGTTAGGGTTGAACATGGCGATTGGGGAATGAGACTAAATGTATGCATTATGTTGAATATAAAACAAGCTTTTGAAATAAATAACAATAATAATAAAAGAAAAT
>NW_006933672.1:0-734 GCF_000298275.1 Orycteropus afer afer
GGAAGGTTGGGCAATCCTACTTCCGTAGTGATACTGCCTCGGAAACCCAAGGAGGGGTCGCTATGAGTTGGGTTTGACTCGATGGCACATAACAATAACAACAACAACAACAATAAAATATTTATCAGCTTGGCTGCCTTTGTCCTTATCCTGGAGATATCAGTCAGCTTTGGGTGAACTTCCTAGAAGCTGGCAGACCCTACAATATAAATCTTCTAAGAAAACTAGAAGATAACTAGGGAATTAATTTAATAATAATAATAATAATAATAATAATAATAATAATAATAATGTTTATTGATTTTGACTGAGCATATGTGTTTTGCTTCCCTTCTTCCAAATGCCTCACTGAAAATGTCAGTAAAGAAGTACAAAATAGAATAAATTCATAATGGTAGTAATGATGGGAGGTGTAGGCAGTAACACATTTGAAATGTATGTGAATTTCTCTGTTATGTAAAACAAATAAATATTATTGATGGATAAACTTCAAGAGCTAATGTCTAGTGCAGATATAGGATAAAGCTACAGAAGAAATGGTAGTGCCTTAACAAGGCTGCAAATTCTGAGTAAGCACATAAAAGGAGTGAAAAGTGGATGATTAACTAAAACACTTATTTTTTTACATTATTATTATTAAATTGGGAGCTCTGGTAGCATAGTGGCTAAGGCACTTGACTACTAACCAGACGGCTGGCGGTTCAAACCCACTAGCCACTCCTCGGAAGGAAGGT
>NW_006933672.1:2461-3292 GCF_000298275.1 Orycteropus afer afer
GTAGTGATACTGCCTCGGAAACCCAAGGAGGGGTCGCTATGAGTTGGGGCCGACTCGACGGCAAATAACAACAACAACATGCCTAGATAAACTAGCATTTAGATACTAAAGCATTTATATACACAGGGAAAAAAGACATTTTCAGAAATATAAAAATCATAAAATTTGTCAGTAATATATCTTTTATAGAAGGGTAACTTGAGGTTGTACACAAGTAAAACAATAATTTAAGGAAGGAATTAAAGAAGGAAGAAGATAGAATATCCAAAAGACAATTGACCTGAACAAGAAGTGTGAAGAAAAGAAATCACAGGATGAGAGCTGAGCATCATACTCAGAAAGTAATCAGTTCAATTAGAAATGTAAATAAGAGAGTTCTGAGGAGAATATATTCAAGACAAATATGGATTCCTTGTACTTAATAATATAATTCAGAATCTGGATAATCTTAGTAATAATGTAAAAAATTGCAAAAAAAAATGTACAAAAAAAAAGGTCTTCATCTTTTTTTAAATAACAATACACTATTCCTTTCCTCCCAACTCCAAATTTTGTTATATTCTCCTTTGAGTGGCACAGATTTAATTTCATATGATTACAACACATTTAATCATAATGTTGTAAATGCTAGTTATTGGCTTTTAATTTTTAGAATCAACCTATAGGCAAAGCAATGAAATCTTACCAAACCCAAGTTTTAAAGTCCATTTCCCTTGGTGATTTAAATATAATGAAATGGCAGATTGATATTGCATGGAGGAGGAGGAGGAATAGAGTAATGCACACATACACATTCCTTGTGTACATAATGACAAATCATCTAAAACTGAT
>NW_006933673.1:0-603 GCF_000298275.1 Orycteropus afer afer
ATTATATACCTGGCAAAATTGTCCCTCAAATATGATGGTGAAATTAGGAGATTTCCAGATAAGCAGAAACTAAGGGAATTTGTTAAAACCAGACCTTACAAGAGATGCTAAAATGAGTCCTTTGAACAGAGAATCAAAAATAGCAAATAACAATGGACCATTAATACACAAGATGACATAACCCAGAAACCACAGCTATGGACATATCCAAAGTAAAAATATTGTAAACAGGGAACCAGAGACATCAATAGGCAAGTGAGGACAACTATAAACAAAAAGAGGGAAAAAATGTGTAGTTACACAACTTCTAAAGGGTGAGGAAGTTAAGAGAGGTGCAAGATAGAATGGACTGTTCTAAAGTCTGGGAGAAAATTATAAATATAGGGTAACTGCAAAGAAAAATGATAAACCTTCATATCACAATGAAAAAGAGGATAAGCACAAATACTCAGCAAATACTAAAACAACAGCAACAAAGGAAATGATAACGTATTTCATAAACATAATGAGCACAGCACAGAAAATAATATGGAACAAAGAAACCAGGGACACCATGAAAAAATATAACAAAATGACACCAACCAATTCATACTTATCAATAAT
>NW_006933673.1:1688-2450 GCF_000298275.1 Orycteropus afer afer
AAAACCAGGCAAAGGTATCACTCTAAAGGAAAACTACAGACCAATATCCCTCATGTATATAGATACAAAAATTTTCAACAAAATCCTAGCCTGCAACAACATATCAAGAAAATCATTCATTATGACCAAGTGGGGTTCATATCAGGTACTCAAGAATGGTTCAACATTAGAAAAACAATCAACGTCATCCACCACGTAAATAAAACAAAGAAGAAGAACCACACGATCATATCAATTGAGGCAGAAAAGGCATTTAATAAAATCCAACACCCATTCCTGATCAAAACTCAGCAAAATAGGAATACAAGGGACATTCCTCAACATAATAAAGGGCATCTATGCAAAATCAACAGTCAACATTAGACTCAATGGAGAGAAACTGAAACCATTCCTCTTTTTTTTTTTTCCTTTCTCACTCATGTACTCATGCCCCAAAAATCACAAGAAAAAATTTAGAGAAGACCATCTTGAATTATATAAATAAACCCCTAAACAAGTAACTTCTCTACTCATCTATGACCTTATGAGAACCAATGATGGTGATTATTGTGATTTGTTCATGAATAATTTTACTTGCATATGATATTAATGATATTGTTTGATAATTTTCACATTCAATTGGATCACATTTCTTTGGTATGGGTACAAATACAGATCTCTTCCAGTCAGTTGGGCAGGTAGCTGTCTTCCAAATTTCTTGGCATAAATGAGTCAGTGCTTCCAGTGCGGCATGCATTTGTTGAAACATCTCAATGGATATCC
>NW_006933674.1:0-610 GCF_000298275.1 Orycteropus afer afer
AAGCAAGATAAAGCAGGAGAAACAAGGGACCAGGATACAAACCCAAAATACATCCCTGAGGAAGACACAGCATTGGAACTCCCCCATAAGAAATTCAGAAGAATTATATTTAGCTTTCGTTCTGGTTACCTAGTGCTGCTCTGACAAGAACATACCACAAATGGGATGGCCTTAACAAATAGGAGTTTATTCTTTTACAGTTTGGAGGCTTTAAGTCCAAGTTCAAAGTGCCAGGCTCTAGGGGTTGTGTGAAAGCCCTCAACCTTAGGCTTCAGCTTTACCTCTTCCTCCCAGCCCACTGAAGCTAGAGGCATCTCTTCACTCAGGCAGCTACTGGCTGCTAAGGCTAACAAGCCCAAGGTCAACAAATAAAAAGTCACGGTCCCCGATGTTACCAAGCCACACAGCAGGCCATTAATTTAAGTCCATTGTAAGTCCCAAGGTCGGCGGAGCACGGCAGGCTGCTGAACGGCAACACAGCTACATGCAGGGTCCAAGTGTGCCATAGGCTACAGATCATTCCCAAAGCTGCTTCTTACATATGGGAAGCAGACCACATACCCAAAGGCAGCTACTCAGCTGCTTGTGGTAGATCCTACCATGGAGTTGA
>NW_006933674.1:2320-3513 GCF_000298275.1 Orycteropus afer afer
GGGAAAAGAGACACTCTTCTGTGGATCAGGATTCTGCCTACAACTGTCCGTGAGCAAACAATCCACCATTTGGCCTGGAGATCTTGGATTCGTCATTCGTTGGAGTCAACAGCCAGTATACTGCCTGCCAACCTTGAGCTCCTCAGTCCCAGCAGCCGCATGAGTCGGGAGAAGCCTCCAGCTTGACGTTTGATCCAAGAACTTGGGACTTTCCAGCTTCTGTAAGTGTGTGAACCATTTTCTTAAGATAAATTTCTCTTTCTATATATATATATATAAGCTTTACTGGTTTTGTTTCGCTAGAGAACCCAGTCTAACACAGGTATCTTCAATGAATTGAGAGACAGATTATGGGAAATACTGACAACATTGAGGAGAACACAGAGAAAACCCTAGAACAATTTTGAAAGACAATACAAGAACAAAATGACAAAATAAATGAAAAATCAGAAATGATACAAAATCTACAGACAGAAATCCAGAAAATTAATACTAAATTTTCAGAAATAGATAAGATATTGAATAGGCAAAGGAGTAGAATTGAATCAATGGAAGACAGAATTAGTGAGATTGAAGGCAAATACCTCAATACTTCTTTGGAAAGTGATCAATAAAGAAAAAAGACTAAAACAAAATGAAGAAAGCCTGAGGTTCATGTGGGATACCATCAAAAGGAATAACCTATGTGTAATTGGAATTCCAGAACAGGAAGAGACAAAGAAAACCACTGAGAAAATTGTCCAAGATTTGTTGGATGAGAACTTCCCTGATTTGATGAGAGATAAGAATATATCCATTCAGGAAATCCAACAAATCCCAAACAGGACAGACCCTCAAAAAAATCACCAAGACATATCATCATCAAACTCACCAAAACCAAAGACAAAGAAAGAATCCTGAAAGCAGCATGGGAAAGATGAAAAGTTTCCTACAAAGGGCAACCAATACAACTAATCTTGGATTTCTCAGCAGAAACCATGCAAGTGAAAAGATAATGGGATGGTATATATAAAACCCTGAAAGAGAAAAGCCTCCAACCAAGAATTATGTACCCAGCAAAATTGTCCCTCAAATATGATGGTGAAATTAGGACATTTCCAGATAAGTAGAAATTAAGGGAATTTGTTAAAACCAGACCAACCTTACAAGAGATGCTAAAGGGAGCCCTTTGGACAGGGAATCAACAATATCAA
>NW_006933675.1:0-3306 GCF_000298275.1 Orycteropus afer afer
TGACTGAGTTCTGAGTGGCCAGTCTGCCCAAGGGGAGTTTCCCTAGGGGCCTGCTTGCAATGATATTCCAAGGACAATCTGGAAGAACGGCATTCCGAACTACAGACTTCCTTGAGTGAGTGGCTCACCGCTCCCCTGGAGATCTCGGATTCATCTTTTATTGGAAACAACAACCAATATACTGCATGTCAGCTTGAATCTCTCAGCTCCGCTGTGCTTGCGGAAAAAAAGGTGGCTGCAAGCCCCACCTCCTACAGAGACGGATTTTGCAGCTTGGACTTGTCAGCTCCTATACGCTTGTGAGCCATTTGCCTAAGATAAATATCTCTCTCTCTCTCTCTCTATAAATATATATATATACCTTGCTGGTTTTTTTTTTTTTTTGTGTGTGTTTCTCTAGAGAACCCAATCCAACACAAAAACCAAAAGGGAAGAACATGCTCAGCATTTCTCAAGCTGAAAGAACTGAAGAAAAAGTTCAAGCCTTGTGTTGAAATACTGAAGCATTCTAAAGGCAAAATATTGAATGATACAGAAAACATCAGAAGAAGATGGAAGGAATACACAGTCATTGTATCAAAAAGAATTCATCAATGTCCAACTATTTCAAGAGACAACACATGATCAAGAACCAGTGATATTGAAGGAAGAAGTCCAAACTTCAATGAAGGCACTGGAGAAAAATGAGTCTCCAGGAATTGATGGGGTATCCATTGAAATGTTTCAACAATGGGTGCAGTGCTAAGGGCACTTACTCATTTATGCCAAGAAATTTGAAAGTTAACTACTTTTCACATTGACTGGAAAAGATCAATATTTGTGCCCATTCCCAAGAAAAGTGATCCAACAGAATATGGGAATTATTGAACAATGTCATTAATATCATACATAAGTAAATTCTTCCTGAAGATAATTCAAAAATAGTTGCAGCAGTATATTCACAGGGAATGTCCACAAAGGCAAGGTAAATTCAGAAGAGGACATGGAGTGAGTAATATCATTACTGATGTTAGATGGATCTTAGCTGAAATCAAAGAATACCAGAAAGATATCTACCTGTGTTTTATTGACTATGCAAATAGTGCCTAAGGCACTTGACTGCTAACCAGAAGGCTGGCGGTTCAAACCCACCAGCCACTCCTTGGAAGGAAGATTTGGCAATCCTACTTCTGTAGAGAGACTGCCTCAGAAACCCAAGGAGGGTTCGCTATGAGTTGGGGCTGACTCAATGGCATACAACAACAACAACAACAACAACAGATCATAACAATTCATGGATAACATTGTGAAGTAAGGGAATTCCAGAACACTTAATTTTTCACTTGAAGAGCCTGTACACAGACCAAGAGGCTGTCATTCAAACAGAACAAGGGGATACTGCTTGGTTTCAGATCAGGAAGTATGTATGTCAGGTTGTCTTTCACCATACTTATTCAGTCTATACACTGAGTAAATAATCTGAGAACGTAGACTATATGATGCTGTATCAGGATTGGAGGAAGAATCATTAATAACCTGTGATATGTAGATGACAAACCTTGCTTACTGAAAGTGAAGATGACTTGAAGCACTTACTGGTGAAGATCAAAGACTACAGTCTTCAGTATGGATTACATCTCAACAGAAAAATTCTCACAACTAGACCAATAAGTAACATCATGATAAACAGAGAAAAGACTGAAGTTGTCAGGGATTTCGTTTTACTTGGATCCACAGTCAACATCCATGGGAGCAGTGGTTCAGGGAATCAGATGTTGTATCAAACTGGGCAACTCTGCTATCAAAGACCCCTTCATAGTTTTAAGAGGCAAAGATGTCACTTTGAAGACTAAGGTGTGCCTGACCCAAGCCAAGGCATTTTCAGTTGCATTCTCTGCATGTGAAAACTGGAAAATAAGGAAGAACAAAGAAAAGGTGAAGCCTTTGAATTGCCGTGTTGGTGAAGAAAACAGAAAAGACCATGGACTGCCAGAAAACGAACAAATTTGTCCTGGAAGAATTATGGTCAAATGATTCTTGGAAGCCCTACTTTGATCATGTTGTCATAGAGATCATTCCCTGAAGAAGGGTATTATGATTAGTAAAGTAGAGGGTTAATGAATCAAGAGATAACCCTCAAGGAGATGGATGGACACACAGGCTGCAATGATGGGCTTAAGCACAAGAAGGATTATGAGGAAGACACAAGACCAGAAAGTATTTTATTCTGTTGTCCATAGGGTCACTGTCAGTTGGAGATGACTCAAGGGCACCTAACAGCAACAACATATGGTTGTCTCTAAAAGAAATAAGCCTGAGGAAGAAACGAGTCCATTGGGAAAAAAATAAAATAAAATAAAAAAATGGCGTGAGTACACTGAAGCATGTGGCAAAGTGAGCCTAAGTTGGCAGCAGGTCTACGTGAATGAAGGAGTGAAGTTTCTAGGCATAGTATCACTAGAAGGGAAAAACTAAAATGAAGGAAGAACCAACTACTATGAGTAGTTAAGAGAATTCCCTTTAAAAGAGCTGGTGATGCAAAAAAAAAAAAGAGCAACTGAAAAAGTGAGAACAAAAGGAAGGAATTTCAGAGTAGGGGGAACATTGGTCCACGGTTATTTTTGGAGTTGTTTGGGAATCTAGTCATACCACTCAAAGGGTCATTTAATTAGCAAATTATCTCTAACAGAGCTGGTGATGAAAAAAAAAAAAAGAGCAACTGAAAAAGTGAGAACAAAAGGAAGGAATTTCAGAGTAGGGGGAACATTGGTCCATGGTTATTTTTGGAGTTGTTTGGGAATCTAGTCATACCACTCAAAGGGTCATTTAATTAGCAAATTATCTCTAACACTCTCTCATTTATATATAAAATAGGAGGATTGAAAAAAAATGATTATCATTTATTAAGCATCTACTTTGTATCTGACACCTATTTATATAGATTCTATCATTTAATTTATTTTAAAAAAGAAAAGAAAGAAAGAAACTCACTGCCATTGAGTCAATTCCAACTCATAGCAACCCCCTTTGGGTTTCCAAGTTGGTAAATCTTTACAGAAGTAGATTGCCCAGTCTTCCTTCCATGAAGTGGCTGGTGGGTTTGAACCACCAACCTTCTGGTTAGCAATCAAATGCCTTAGGCACTATGCCACCAGAGCTCCTTTATTTAATGCATATGTATCTATGAGCTCTGGTAGCATAGTGCCTAAGGCACTTGACTGCTAACCAGGAGGCTGGCGGTTCAAACCCACCAGCCACTCCTCGGAAGGAAGGTTGGGCAATCCTACTTCCGTAGTGATAACTGCCTCAGAAACCCAAGGAAGGGTT
>NW_006933676.1:0-1217 GCF_000298275.1 Orycteropus afer afer
GGACTCCATGGCAGTGGATATGGTTTTGGGCTTTGCTTCCATGAAGATTGACAGCCTTGGAGACCCTGTGGGCAGTTCCACTCTGTCCTCTAGGGACACCTCTATGTTCTGTTGTATATAGGGTGGCTATGAGCAGGAGGTGACTAGACGGCTGACTAGAAAGCCTCTAACAACAAGAACAACTTCTAACAGTAGGAGCTCCTGTAGTTAAGCAAGCAATTGCTAAGTGAAAAATTGTCAGTTTTTTTAAGCCATAGTTATCTTCTTTTGATGTTTCCTACATCATTCAGTGGGAACTCTGGTAGCATAGTGCCTAAGGCACCTGACTTCTAACCAGAAGGCTGGTAGTTCAAACCCACCAGCCACTCCTCGGAAGGAAGATAGGGTAATCTACTTCTGTAGTGATACTGCCTCAGAAACCCAAGAAGGGTTCACTATGAGTCTGGTCCGACTCGAGGGCACATAACAACAACAACAACTTCATTCAATATCTTGCCCATAGAATCTTTCAGTATTGCAACTTGAGGCTTGAATTTTTTCTTCAGTTCTTTCAGCTTGAGAAATACTGAGCGTGTTCTTCCCTTTCTAACTCCAGGTCTTTGCACATTTCATTATAAGAATTGACTTCATCTTCTCGAGCTGCTCTTTGGAATCTTCTGTTCAGCTCTTTATCTTGTCATTTCTTCCATTTGCTTTAGCTACTCTTCATTCAAGGGCAAGTTTCCTCTGAAACTTCTGACATCCATTTTGGTCTTCCTTTCCTGTCTATTTAATGATCTCTTCCTTTCTTCATGGATGATGTTCTTGCTATCATCCCACAACTGCACTGGTTTTCAGTCATTGGTGTCCAATGCATCAAATCTATTCTTTAAATGGTCTATAAATTCAGGAGGGATATAATAATCAAGGCCATATTTTGGCTTTCGTGGACTTGTTTGAATTGTCTTCAGCTTCAGCTTGAACTTGCATATGATCAGTTGATGGTCTGTTCCACAATTAGCTCCTGGTCTTGTTTTGACTGAAGATATTGAGCTTCTCCATTGCCTCTTTCCAGAGATGTAGCCAATCTGATTCCTGTGTGTTCCATCTAGTGAAGTCCACATATATAGCCACCATTTATGTTGAAAAAAATGTATTTGCAGTGAATAAGTCATTGGCCTTGCAAAATTCTATCATGTGATCTCTGGCTTCATTTCTTTCATGAAGGCCATACTTTC
>NW_006933676.1:3752-4293 GCF_000298275.1 Orycteropus afer afer
TCTGACTGAGTGCAGTGGCTAGCTGTGATTCCCAGAGCGATGGTCTGATTTTCCTCCATCTCACGCCTTTAACCCACTGGCTCAATGAGGCTGAGGTGAGGGTGGGACATTGATCAGCCTCCCTACTGGGGAGCAGCAGGCTTAGGTTACTGGCTGCTCAGGCCATTGGGCTAGTTTTCTTCCCAACTTTTCCTGCTAAACTCCGCATTCCAAGACAGAAGGGAGACAGGTTGGGTATGGGTGTGCAGTGTGCACAGAACATTTGGTCTTTAGGGTCCCTGGTAAGATTTATTCATATTATTTATTAATAAGACAAGTGTATTAACCTGTGATGGCATGCAGATGGGGACTTTGCTTCCCAAAAGGGTGTTACACAGTTATCAACTGATTGAACCCAAAGGCTGGGGCCTTGGTAGGTTTGAGTTATGGGTTAAGGCATTGGCAAAATGCAAAACGAGCCTCTTATGTGAGTTGCTGCCTGACCAGGAAAGGTGTGGGATGGGAATGAGAATCTAATGTTAGTCCCCAGATGTACTCTGGG
>NW_006933677.1:0-1597 GCF_000298275.1 Orycteropus afer afer
TTGTTCCCATGATGGGATCAGATGACTGTGTTCTGAGTGGCCAGTCTGCCCAAGGGGAGTTTCCCTAGTGGTGTGGCCTGCTTCCAAGATAACCAGGGACATATTGGGAAGAGACACATTCTTTGAGGGATTGGAACCCTGGTGTGCGGACCACAGACTTCCGTGAGTGAGCAGCCCACCGCTCGGCTTGGAGATCCTGGATTCGTCTTTTGTTGGAGTCAACAACCAGTGTACTGCCTGCCAGCCTTGAATTTCTCAGCCCCCTGCACTTACGGAAGCTAAGGCTGCCGCCAGCCTGTGTCCTCCAGAGACTTGGACTTGTCGGCTTGGACTTGTCAGCTTCTATACGCTTGTGAGCCATTTTCCTAAGATAAATTTCTCTCTCTCTCTCTCTCCATAAATATATATATATACACTTTGCTGGTTTTTATGTTTCTCTAGAGAACCCAATCTAACACAATTGTATACAAGTGGCAGCCATTTTGGATATTTAAAGTGAACAAGGCCACAGCCATTTTGAATCTTTACAATCGGTGGCCATTTTGGATTTTAAAGGTACAGCATTCTCATTCAGATTCCAGGGACCTTAGAATAGGCTCTGTTTGCCAAGGATGGATGACAGGGACATATGGAAGGCAGACAATAGGAAAGGAGACAGGTGGTGAGTGTACAAGTGCTGTCAAGTAGGGAATAGAGGAGCACAGCAAAGTACCCTGCTTGCACACATAACATACAAAGAAAACTAAAATCGTGGGCAAGTCACTCCAACATACAATCACCAATTAAATATAAACACAAAAACATCACAATGCCTTGGAGACAACAGAGCATCATAATTCACATAAATAAGCAATATAAAGCAGGGGCTTCTTTGCAAGGGGCCAGAGTACAGACCCAAAACACATCCATGAGGAAGACACAGCATTGGAATTCCCTGATAAGGAATTCAAAAGAATTATATTTAGGTACCTTCAATGAACTGAGAGACAGATCAAGAAAAACTCTGACAAAATTGAGGAAAACAGAGAGAAAACCGTACAACAATTTCAAAAGACAATACAAGAACAAAATGACAAAATAAATGAAAAATTAGAATTCCAGAAGATTAATACTAAATTTTCAGAAATAGGTAACACATTGAATGGGCAAAGAAGTAGAATTGATGCAATGGAAGACAGAATTAGTGAGATTGAAGACAAACACCTCAACACTTCTTTGGAAACTCTTTGCAAAGGGATCAATCAGGAAAAAGATCAAAACAAAATGAAGAAAGCCTAAGGTTCATGTGGGATACCATCAAAAGAAATAACCTACTGTGTAATCAGAATTCCAGGACAAGATGAGACAAACAAAATCACAGAGAAAATTGTCAAAGATTTGTTGGAAGAGAATTTTCCTGGTAGGATGAAAGATGAGAATGTATCCATTCAAGAAGTCCAATGAACCCCAAACAGGATAGACCCCAAAAGAAAATCACCAAGACATATCATCATCAAACTTACCAAAACCAAAGACAAAGAAAGAATCCTGACAGCAGCATGGGAAAAACGAAAAGTTACCTACAAGGGGCAGCCAATAAAACTAAGCTCAGACTTCT
>NW_006933677.1:2372-3267 GCF_000298275.1 Orycteropus afer afer
CCTCAAAACCAAAGGGATTAACAATCTGATTGAAAAATGGGCAGAAGACATGAATAGACACTTCACTAAGGAGGATATTCAGATGGCCAGCAAATATATGAAGAGATGTTCATGATCACTGGCCATCAGAAAGATGCAAATCAAAACAACAATGAGGTACCATGTCATCCCAGCACTGATGGAAACATTCAACAAGACAGAAAATAATAAATGCTGGGGGGAATGTGGAGAAATTGGGACTCTCATACACTGCTGGTGGGACTGTGAAGTGATATAACCACTTGGAAAGCAGTATGGCGATCCCTTAGAAAAGCTGGAATTGGATATACCATTTGACCCAGTAATCCCATTACTAGGTATATATCCTAGAGAGGTGAGAGCCGGGGCAGAAACAGATATATGCACACCCATGTTCATTGCTGCACTATTTACAATAGCAAAAAGATGGAAACAACCTATGTGCCCATCAATAGAAGAATGGATGACCAACCTATGGTATATACACACAATGGAATGCTATGCAGCACTAAAGAATAATGTAGAGTCTCCAAAACACCGCATAACATGGATGGACTTGGAGGACATTATGCTGAGTGAAATAAGTCAATCACAGAAGGACAAATATAGTATTATTTCATTGTTGTGCAGGGTCAAAGAAAGGTTTATATATGGAGGGAAACGTTCTTTGTTGGTTGCCAGGGGTGGGAGGGGATGGGAGGGAACATAGACAAAAAAAAGCATTGACCCATGTCACTTTCAGTTTTGTGTATTTCACTGTACATAAACTATATTTCAATAATGTATTTGCAGTGTAGTAAATTACTTTGTGTGGCTTTTCTACCCATAAGTCTTTGTAAACTCCAAGGTGGAATTTGCTATGAGCAACTGAGGAGCT
>NW_006933678.1:0-620 GCF_000298275.1 Orycteropus afer afer
CAGAAGACATAGAGCACTTGGCAAGTGGGCTGCAAAGGTCCTCTTTCAAGTGCTGAGGAGCAAAGATGTCTTCTTGAGGACTAAGGTGCACCTGACATAGCCATGGTATGTTCAATTGCCTCATATGCATGTGAGAGCTGGACAATGAATAAGGAAGACCAAAGGAGAGTGGATGCTTTTGAGTCGTGGTGCAGGTGTAGAATGCTGAAAGTACCATAGAGTGCTAAAAGAAGTAACAAATCTGTCCTGGAACAAGTGCAGCCGGAAAGCTCCTTGGAAGCGACAATGGCCAGACTTCATTTCACCTACTTTGGTCATGTTGTAAGAAGGAACCATTGGACAGTTGACAAAGGAGGGGAAGGCCCTCAGTGACATGGATTGACACAGTGGGTGCAAGGATGGACTCAAGTATATCAGGGATCGTGGAGCTGGCACGGGACCAGGCAGTGTTTCATTCTGCTGTGTGTGCATATGGTCGCTATGAGTGAGAGACGACTTGGAGGCACCTAACAACAACAAAGCTTTACCCCATCCACATCATTAAGGTCGACTCTACTTTGAGGAGGCAGCTCCTCCCCAGTTGTATTTTGAGTGCCTTCCAACCTGAGGGGCTCATCTTC
>NW_006933678.1:720-2222 GCF_000298275.1 Orycteropus afer afer
AAATCCTCACAACTGGACCTATAAGCAGCATCATGATAAATGGAGAAAAGATTGAAGTTGTCAAAGACTTCATATCACTTGTTTCTACAACAAACACCAATGGAAGTAACAGTCAGGACATCAGAAGACATAGAGCACTTGGCAAGTGGGCTGCAAAGGTCCTCTTTCAAGTGCTGAGGAGCAAAGATGTCTTCTTGAGGACTAAGGTGCACCTGATATAAGCCATGGTATGTTCAATTGCCTCATATGCATGTGAGAGCTGGACAATGAATAAGAAAGACTGAAGAAGAGTTGATGCTTTTGAGTTGTGGTGCTGGCAAAGAATACTGAAAGTACCATAGACTGCCAGAAGAACTAACAAATCTGTCCTGAAGAAGTGCAGCCAGAACACTCCTTGGAAGCAAGAATGGCCAGACTTCATCTCACCTACTTTGATCATATGAGAAAGTGGAGGTTCAGAGAAAAATGGGAAGGCCCTCAATGAGATTCATTGACACAGTGGCTGCAATGATAGGCTCAGGTATAGCAAGGATCATGAGGCTGGCGCTGGACCAGGCAGTGTTTTATTCTGTTGTATATAGGGTGGCTATGAGTCCGAGCTGACCCGACGGCACTTAGCAACAACAACACCATGGACAAAATATTGAATGATGCAGGAAGTATCAAATAAGATGGAAGGAATACACAGTCAGTGTACTAAAAATAATTTATCAGCTTTCAACCATTTCAGGAGATGGTATATGATAAAGAACCAACAGTATTGAAGGAAGAAGTCACAGCTGCACTGAAGGAATTGGCAAAATACAAGGCGTCAGGAATTGATGGAATACCCATTGAGATGTTTCAATAAACAGATGAAGCACTGGAGGGCTCATTCACTCATGCAAAGAAATTTGGAAGACAGGTACCTGGCCAACTGACTGGAAGACATCCATTATTTGTGCCCATTCCAAAGAAAGTTGATCCAACAGAAAGCAGAAATTATTAAGCCATATCATTAATATCACACACAGGTAAAATCTTGCTGAAGATACTTCAAAAACAGTTGTAGTGGTACTTCCACAGGGAGCTGTCAGAAATTCAAGCTGGATTCAGAAAGGGCGTGAAATGAGGGATATTATTGCAGAAGTTAGATGGATCTTGGCTGAAAGCAAAGAATATCAGAAACATGTTTACCTGTGTTTTATTGACTATGCAAAGGCATTTGACTGTGTGGATCATAATAAATTATGGATAACTTTGGGAAGAATGGGAATTCCAGAACACTCACTGTGTTCATGAGGAAACTGTACATAGACCAAGAGGCTGTTGTTTCAACAAAACAAGGGTATACTGTATGGTTTTAAAATCAGGAAAGATGTGTGTCAGAATTATATTCCTTTCATCCTACTTATTCAATCTGTATGCTGAGCAAATAATCCAAGAAGCTGAACTATCTGAAGAAAAATGTGGCATCAGGATTGCAGGAAGACTCATTAACAACCTATGATATGCAGATGACA
>NW_006933678.1:2322-4188 GCF_000298275.1 Orycteropus afer afer
GACTTGATGGCAGTGGGTTTGATTTTGGTTTTGGTTTGAGCATGATTCTATAGTAGGGAGCCAGGGGCCCAGATAGTCAGGGAAAGGATTGAGGAAGGACTTCTCATACATTCACCATGCATGAGCAGGGTGAAATCATAACTCACAGGGATAAGACTTTTTTTTTTTTTTTAAGAATTTCCCCTGGTGAAAAGAATGAACGCTCACCCTTTCTCATATTTCAAAAGCTTGAGAAATCTTCTGAGGGGAATGCAATTCTTCAGGCAATCACATTTTGTTGGGCAGAATTGAATCCAAGGCGTGAACTGAGTGTCATCTTATAATGCCCTTTCTGATATTTGCAGACCATGGAAGTATGCATGTGTTAACCTAGATAGCAGAAAAGAAGCTGTGAGGGTGAAGCTCCTGTGAATAATGTGTGATAGCTTGTAACCCCCACAGAGCCTAGCATGTACTGAGTCCTGACATGGATAATACATTAGCCTCAAACCCATGTCCAACTGGCAATAGCAGTACATCTGAAATAGCAGGGGCAATTTTCAGTTGTGCAGCAAGGAGCAGGTTTAGGAGGTAACAGGAAACAGCAATGGTAGTTCTATAAGGTCCAGAACTTCCAGTGGAAGGAGAAAGCATTAGCAGTAGGAGTCATGGGTGGCCTAAGACTTGTGCTCTCCTGCTGAGAGGTAACATTTAGTACTACCCAACTTGGAAGGCCTCTGGTTGGTTTAGAGGATGAAGCCTAAGTGCTCTGAAAAGTTTTCAGAACCAATTTCCTTCTGTCCTCCAACACCACCAAATTGATAGGCAGCCTGGACCAGACTTGAGAATGTGGTCTCCACTCCCAACTCCCAAGCTATGTGGGCCTTCCAGTCCAGACCCGTAACCCCTAGACAGCCCTTACAGGGAAGGACACTGGCAAAGTAAGATTAGAAAACCAAAAACCAAACCAAACCCACTGCCATCAAGTTGATTCTGAGTCATAGGGATACTCCTTGGGTTTCCAAAGCTATAAATCTTTATGGATCTTTATGGATCATCTTTCTTCCACGCAGCAGCTGGTGAGTTCAAACCATTGACCCCTTAGTTAGCAGCCAAATGTGTTAATGACTACCCCACCAGAGCTCCTGAGTCTTAGAAAAGGTGAGGCAAATGACTGGGCCAGGGAGAACAAAAATCTTCTAAAGAGGTATCAGCTCTCTCAACCTCCTTGAACTTTTATTTGTGTTTGTTTGTTTAGGCTCTGCCTGAACTAGCTGAGGTTGAGTTGACCCCATGTGTGTCAGAGTGGAACTGAGCTCCGTAGGGTTTTCAGTGGCTGATTTTTAGGAAGTAGATCACCAAGCTTTTGTTCCAAGGCATCTCTAGGTGGACTCAGACTTTCAATTCTTCAGTTAGGAGTTGGGCTTGTTAACCATTTGTGCCACCCCAGGCTTCCTAGACTCTGCCTGTTGCTGTTGTTGCAGTTGTTATGTGCCGTTGAGTTGGCCCTGACTCATAGCAACCCCTTCTTGGGTTTCCGAGGCAGTATCACTACAGAAGTAGATTGCCCAAACTTTTTTCCAAGGAGTGGCTGGTGGGTTTGAACTGCCAGCCTTCTGGTCATCAGTCAAGTGCCTTAGGCCCTATGCTACCACAAATCAAGATAGATTATTTGTGTCTATTGATCAATTTCTACCCATCTCCATTCAACTACAAGCATCTCCTTGTAGTTTCTCTGTGTCTTGAAAATGACTATTTTTCTCCCTGCTCGATCTTTTGGCAAGTTAGGTTTGTGTCAGAAACAAAAAGACATTTTGCTGTTGAAACAAGAACAAAGGTTGAACCATGTATAGGTTTGACAGATGATATTTCTACATATATATTTGT
>NW_006933679.1:0-621 GCF_000298275.1 Orycteropus afer afer
CCGCTGCTGTCCACTTTCTAGTGGTGCCTGCATATCACGCAGAACCATCTGTAAACCAGGCATGAATTTTCTCTTCCTCAGTCAACTGATCATAAAGAACTTCCCATGAGGCCATAGGTGCAAACTGGGAGAGGGAAGGTGATGTGACTGGAGTGGAGACCATAGGCATTTGGCACACTTCCTCATGCAACTTATTTGTGCCCTCAGGCCCTGCTTGAGCCTGATCTCTGAAACACCACTTCCATTTAATGATGGATTGTTGCTGTGCACATCCAACTTTATGACTGTGGGTCAGGCAACAACCAGTTCGTGATGGGCAGCTCAGGCTAGGTGTTCAGTCTCTACTAAAGCCCAGTAACAAGCCAAAAGCTGTTTCTCAAGAGGAGAGTAGTTATCTGTGGAGGATGGCAGGGCTTTGCTCCAAAATCCCAAGGGTATGCATTGCGATTCACCAATAGAAACCTGCCAAAGACTCCAAACAGCATCTTTATCTACTACAGACACTTCCAGCACCATTGTACCAGCTGGATCATATGGCCCAAGTGGCAGAGCAGCCTGCATGGCAGCCTGAACCTGTTGCAGAGCCTTCTGTTGTTCGTGGCCCCACTCAAAACTAGCAGC
>NW_006933679.1:1681-3225 GCF_000298275.1 Orycteropus afer afer
TGAAGTGTCTGATTATTTCCTTTTCCCCAATGAACAGTCACTCTTGTAAAAGGCCTCAGATCCCTTTGGGGAAGGCTGGGAGAAAGATTGACATTATACGTTTTTGGCAATGTAGTAGGGTCCTTCCTCAAAGGGACATGGCCTCCCTTTTATTCAAGGGGTTGTGGGTCTGTAAACTGACTCAAGTCCAGGAATTGATTGAGAGGTTGTGACTCTGTATTCTGGCGATTCAATCTAGGTTACTGTTCATGTGGCCTAGAATTCTTCTGTCTATACAGATCAAGTAAATATTTAGTAGACTTGCCATATATTTCACTACTAGGAACACCATAAGCAAGTAGCCAATGCCATAATTCCACAGTAGTCAGAGTATTCTGATTACTGTTCTGACTCTCCTGTCCATTATGGTAACCATGCCCACCTTGCCTTTTTGATTAACTGCTGCCACTTGGCCCCTACTACCATGGGGTCCAATCAGCTGCATCGTAGTTAAGTGTTTCAGTTCAATTAGGGCAGTTCCCACTGTCAAATCATGTTTACATAAAATAGCAATCACAGCAGTTTTCAAAGATGCTCGAGCTCCCTTCACAAATTTATTCTTCACTGTACTTGTGAAAGGCGTGTCTTCTGGACTCTCCGTTTCTGGCTTTAGGGGTCTAATCTGATAAATGCATTCTAACAGGCCAATTTCCTTCAGCCTCTGGATACCTTCTTCTACATTATACCAAGACAGGTCTGGTACTTCAACTTGACTTAAGGTAGGCCACCACATAATCCATGCTTCAGTAAGCCAAACAAATAAACTATTAGATCCTTTCCTAACCTTTTGAGCTGAAACACTGGACGAAGAATCCATACTTACTGGGCCTAAATCAATAAACTCAGACTGATCCAATCTTACATTCCTCGTGCCATTATTTCACACCCTCAGTAGCCATTCACATACATATTCTCCAGGTTTCTGTCTGTACATGTTAAAAAAACAAGTAGGTGTTTTCAGGTGTAGCATACCACCTCCTCAATCACACTTTCTATTTCACCTTTTTGGGCTCGCTTGGACTTAACTTTAGTTATAGGTCTAGTAGCAACAATGGGTTGTTGGGGCGGTTCCTGAGAACATTCAGCAATGTCTTCCATGGCCTCTGCCTCAGGCAATGACTCAGCAGGAACAGTTAGGCTAGTCCCATCAAACTGAGGTGGAGGGGATAATGGCTTTACAGTAATCCCTTCAGGTGGGAGGGATTCAACAGGATTTACAGACTCTGTATCCTGATCTTCCTGACTATCTTCTGCCCATATATCACCATTCCAGATTTCAGGATCCCATTTTTTCCCAATCAATGCCCTCATTTTAACTTCAGACACCATTCTGGGTTGGTAATTTAATTGGCATTGTAATTCAGCCACCCTTACAATAAGACTCTGGGTTTGGTTTTCAGCAATATCTGCTCTGTTACTAGAAGATATAAGACATTCTTTCAGAGCACATCTGGAAGCACTGAGGTCTTTTATGCGGCGCTTAAGGCGAGACTCAGCAGCTCTGA
>NW_006933680.1:0-563 GCF_000298275.1 Orycteropus afer afer
ATTCTTTTGAATTCCTTATCAGAGAGTTCCAATGCTGCTTCTTCCTCAGGGATGTGTTCTGCATCTGTATCCTGCTCCCTTGTTTCTACTACTTTTTCCTGCTTCTTTGTGTGGACTGTGATTGTCTATTGTTTCCAGGGCATCGTGATGTTGTTGTATTTAGATCTCTGTTAAGTGTTTGTGAAGAGCAGCCAAGGGTGGTTCAGGCTTTTCTTGGTGGTTTTTTCTCGTTGGCCCGCTGGTGCAGAAGTAGGAAGTGGCTCTCGCTCAGTAAGTGAAGTTGCAGGAGGTGTGGGTGTAGTTGTGTCTTATGGGTACTGTTGTTGTCTCCCACTCAGTTGGACACAAATTACAATTGAATAACCATGAAAAAAACCAAAAGCCCATGGACAAAAAACACACCATGTAATCACACATGAACAACAACCAAAAAAAGAGAAAAGGGGAAAAAAAAGAAGAACAAACAAGCAAACCTGCAATATCTGGGGATAGGGCAGTAAGAGAAAAAAATAAAAAAATATAGGGAAGGAGAATAATAAATGAAGAAAAAATATAGGAAGATT
>NW_006933680.1:2011-2553 GCF_000298275.1 Orycteropus afer afer
AAGATCCTTAAGATGTGTCCTTAAGATCCGGGATTGTGAGACCTCACAGTTTGTTTTTCTTTTTGAGAAGTGCTCTGCTTATTTGAGGTCTCTTTCCTTTACGTATGAAATTAGTAATTGGCATTTCCATGTCTTTAAGAAACTTTGTTGGTATTGGGATTGGAATTGAGTTAAATGTAGATTGCTTTAGGTATTATTGACGTTTTCACGATATTTAGTCTACCTATCCATGAACAAGGTAGGTGACTGGAAACTTTTAGGTTCTTCCATTTATGTAGTGCCTTGTCATCCCTTGTAGCAGTTTTCTTTATATAGGTCCTTTGTGTCTCTGGTGAGGTTTATTCCTAGATATTTTACCTTTTTTGTAGCTATAGTAAATGGTATCATTTCCCTTATTTCTTTATAAGAGTACTTTTTGTTGGTGTAGAGGAATCCAACTATTTTTTTTATGTTGACCTTGTATCCTGCCACTTTGCTGAACCTCTCTATTAGTTCCAGTAGTTTTTTTATTGAGTCCCTTGGGTTTTCTATGTACAGGATCA
>NW_006933680.1:2653-3260 GCF_000298275.1 Orycteropus afer afer
TGGCTTTGCTATATACCCTTTATTATGTTGAGAAATTTCTCTTCTATCCCTATTTTGCTGAGAGGTCTGAACAAGAATGTGTGTTGGATTTTATCAAATGTCTTTTCTGCATGTATTGATATAATCATATGGTTTTTTGTTTTGTTTATGTGGTGGATTACATTGATTGATTTCATGATGTTGAAGCACCCTTGTAAACCTGGTATGAATCCCACTTGGTCCAGGTGTATTAATATTTTGATATGTTGTTGGATTCTGTTGGCTAGGATTTTGTTAAAGATTTTTGCATGTATGTTCATGAGGGATATTGGTCTGTAGTTTTCCTTTCTAGTGGTATCTTTCTCTGGTTTTGGTATTAGTGTTATTCTTCTTCATAAAATGAGTTTTTCTATGGTCTGGAGTAGATGAGTAGCATAGTGTCAACTCTTTTCTGAATATTTGATAAAATTCTCCAGTGAAGCCATCAGGGTCAGCACTTTTCTTTGTGGGAAGTTGTTTTATTACCTGTTCATTTTCTTCTTTTGTTATAGGTCTGTTCAAGTTTTCTATCTCTGAGTGGGATAGTTTAGGTAGGTCTTGTGATTCTAGAAACTTGTCCATCTCTTCT
>NW_006933681.1:0-459 GCF_000298275.1 Orycteropus afer afer
AGTAGTTGAACCTGTGGGCTTGGGACCATAGTCACAGGGGACATCAAGCTCAATTGGCATAACATGCTACACAAAACATTGTTCCACCTCCTACTTTGGCGAGTAGCAAGTTGGATCTCAAAAGCTAGTAAGCTGCCATCTAGATGCAATGATGGGTCTCTCCTCATCCAGAGCAAAGAAGAATGAAGACAACCAAAAATACATGGAAAAAATTAGTCCTAGTGACTGGTACACCATCTGATCTGCAGCCTATACGACTATGAAACCAGAAGACCTAGATGGTGCCCGGCTACCACTGTCATCCACTTGGAAGGGGATCTATCTAGGAGATCCTTGATAGAGAGGGAGAACAATGTGGAACAAAAGTCAAAATCATTTGGAAAAAAAAAAAAAAGGAGCGGGGACCAGGTTTGCTGGTCCGATAGAGCCTGGTGGAAATGCTGAGACTATGGCCCCTAG
>NW_006933681.1:2089-3347 GCF_000298275.1 Orycteropus afer afer
GTACTCTGTATGTTATCCCTCTTATCTACTCAGACTGTCTCTCATCTGGACTCTTGAAAACCCTCCTAACAGGCCTTTCTTTCTCCATTCTTGTCCATACTCTAATCTTTTATCCTTATAGCAGCTAAAGTTACAGTTTTAACATGTCAATCAAATCATTTCACTCCCCAGCTCAATAGATAGCAATTTTGGGGGGGATAGGTGGGCTGTTTAACATCTAAAATTAATAACAACACCTAGAGGGCCTACAATGGCCTGTCATCCACATATTTCCCCAATCCATCTTGTGGCTTCTTTTCTTCACATTCCCAACATCTGTGGAAGCCATCCGAACTTCTACAGATACCGAACTCTTTTTTCTCTTTAGGTCTCTTGTATATAATACGCCCACTAACTGAAATGCTTTGCTCCCAGATTTTCCTGGAGAAATCCCATTCTTTATAACTAAGCTTAAATGCCATTTCCTCAAAGAGGCTTATCTTGATTTACCTCTCTGTAATTTAGTAACTTGTCACTTTTCTTCAACAAATTTATCACAGTTTATAACCTCATTTCTTTTTGTGATAATTTGCTTAATGTCTATTTCCTCACTCCATGAGGGAAGGAACATCTAAGCCTAGAACAATGTCTGACACTCAAAAAGCATTAACTGAATGAGTGAAAAGAAGAAGGAAGAAACAAATTATTAAAATTCCTGCAGGAAAAATAAATTTTATTTTGATTCTGAAATGCACTAGCTTCAACCCCTGTTTTCCCCATTGAAACAAACGCATGCTGAATCATAATGAAAGACATGTTTGGGAATGTCTTTCATACTAGTTTAAGAACCACCTGCATAGTTTCACTGAGCCTTGTAACCATAAGTGATAATGGTCATGGGTAATTAAATGAGTCGAAATCACCTTCAAATATCTGAGCACCTAAAACCTTAAAGAAAGATCACACACATGGCCACAATACCACACATTGATCAAAACCATTACATAGTATCATTGGAAAATGAGGACAACAATTATCAAACATTCTTTTCAAGAGAATTTCCTGCTCTTTGAGGGAAGGGTGTTCAAGATTTTGAAACCTGACAAAGGTAGATTACAAAAGTAAATCTGTGTAGACAGGACTGTAGCTGGTAGGTTGAAGGTCCATGCTCAAGGAGTTCACACACCATGCCTGAACCCCTTCACCAAGTGTGATCACTCTTCCAGGGGCATCTTTTGATCTCACTCATTAAAAAAAGATAGAGACAGAGAGAGAGAGA
>NW_006933682.1:0-1115 GCF_000298275.1 Orycteropus afer afer
TTCCCTGGAGAAGGATGTCATGCTTGTTAGGGTGGAGGGTCGACGAAAGAGGGGGAGGCCTTCAACGAGATGGATTGATATGGTGGCTGCAATGATGATCTCAAGTATAGCAGGGATTGTGGGGCTGGCGCGGGATAGGGCAGTGTTTCGTTCTGCTGTGCACGGGATCGCTATGAGTCGGAAATGACTCGACGACACTTAACAACAACAACAACAACAAGGTCTAATGACCATGATAATTTCCTGTGTTTGTTGGCCACCAGTATATCATCTTTAGTGAAGTGTTTGTTCATGTCCCTTGCCCATTTTTGAATTAGATTGTTTGTTTTCTTTGGTGTTGAGTGGTTAATGTTTTCTATAAATTTTAGAGATAAGTCCGTTGTCAGATATGTCATAGCCAAATATTATTTTTCCCAATCTGAAGGTTCTCTTTCTCATCCTTTTGGAGAAGCCTTTCAATGCACATAAGAATTTAATTTTTAAAAGGTCCTGGACGTCTAGTTTCTCCTCCACTACTGGACATTTTGGGTTATGCTTGAAAGTCTATTTATGCCATAGGTTAGGGCTCTTAGATTTGCTACTATTTTATCTTTGATGAACTTTGTAGTTTTAGGTTTTACATTTAAGTCTTTGATCCAGCTTGAGTTTGTTTTTGTGTATGGTGTGAGATATGGATCTTCTTTAATTTTTCTGCAAGTGGATATCCAATTTTGCCAGCACCATTTGTTAAAGAGGCTCTCTCTCCCCCATTTAATGAGTTTGGTCATCTGTCAAAGATCAGTTGTCCATAGATGGATGGGTCTGTTTCTGGGTTTTCAATTCAGTTCCATTGGTCTATCTGCCTATCATTGTACCAGTATCACACTGTTTTAACTACTGTGTCTGTGTAGTAGGTTTTGAGATCCAGGAGTGAGACCTCCTACTGGTTTTCTTCTGCAGCAGTGCTTTGCTTATCCGAGGTCTCTTTCCTTTCCATATGAAATTAATGATTGTTTTTTCCATATCCTTAAAAAATGTTGATGGTATAGTCGCAGGGGACATCAAACTCAATTGGCATAACATACTATACAAAACATTGTTCCACCTCCTACTTTGGCGAGTAGCGACTGGGACCT
>NW_006933682.1:2965-3557 GCF_000298275.1 Orycteropus afer afer
TAGTTTTCCTTTTTAGAGGTGTCTTTCCTGGGTTTTGGTATCAGTGTTATGTTTGCTTCCTAAAATGAATTTGGGAGTATTCCATCTTTTTCTATGCTCTGGAATAATTTGAGTAGTGTAGGTATCAACTCCTCCCTGAATGTTTGGTAAAATTCTCCAGTGAAGCCATCTCACCAGGACTTTTGTTATGGGAAGTTTTTTTATGACCTGCTCAATTTCTTCTTTTGTTATGGCTCTGTTCAAGTCGTCTATCTCTGACTGAGATAGTTTAGGTAGGTCTTGTTTCTAGAAACTTGTCCATCTCTTCTAGGTCTCAAATCCATTGTAGTATAGTTCTTCATAATATTCTGTTATTATCATTTTTATTTCAGTTGGTTCTGTTGTAATGTCGCCTTTTTCATTTACTATTCATGTTATTATTCATGATATTCTCTTTCTTTTCCTTTGTTAAATTTTCCTGTGGTTTGTCAATATTGTTAATCTTTTCAAAGAACCAGCTTCTTGCTTTGTTAATTTTCTCTCTCTCTCTTTCTTTTTTTTTGTCTTCTGTTTTGTTTATTTCTGCTTTGATCTTTATTATTTCCTTACTTCT
>NW_006933683.1:0-1853 GCF_000298275.1 Orycteropus afer afer
GACTGGCAAAAGTCCACAGCTCAGCCCACCTTTCTCTTCACCTTCTCTGTTTGTTCCCTAGCCACCGTGCACAGTCCATGCAGTCCCTGGCTAGCAGGGTGTTTTTTAGGTTAATTTTTAGGTCCTACCGCCACTCAGGAATGTCCAAGCCATTTGTGCCGTCAGGGGCGTTCAGGTCCCTGCCAGACCGCAGCTCCGTATGTCTCCTTTTTTGGTATTTTCACGCAAATTCTTCTGTTAGTTGGGGTTTAGTCTACTTCTGTATCCTTCCCTTCAAGGCTCAGCAGTCCAAGATTATCTTCTGTGTCAGTGTCAATTGGTTTCCCTTTTCTTTGTTGAAGAGGGTCTGTGTAGTCCTTCTGCCTAGTCCGCCATCTTGCCGGAACCTCCTGCAGACTGTGTTCTTCAATCTTCATCAGTAAGTGCTTCAAGTCATCCTCACTTTCAGCAATCAAAGTTGTGTCACCAGTGTATCGCAGGTTGTTAATGATTCTTCCTCCAATCCTGATGCCATGTTCTTCTTCATATAGTCCAGCTTCTTGGATCATTTGCTTGGCATGCAAATTGAATAAGTATGGTGAAAGGATCCAATCCTGATGCACTCCCTTCTTGATTTTAAACCATGCAGTGTCCCCTGGTTGTGTTCGAATGACAGCCTCCTGGTCTACATATAGGTTTCTCATGAGTACAATTAAGCGTTCTGGAATTCCCATTCTTCTCAATGCTATCCACAATTTGTTATGATGCACACAATCAAATGCTTTTGTATAGTCAATAAAACACAAGTAAACATCTTTCTGGTATTCTTTGCTTTGAACCAAGATCCATCTGACATCAGCTATGATATCCCTTGTTCCATGTCCTCTTCTGAATCCAGCTTGCATCTCTGGAAGTTCTCTGTCAATCTACTGCTGCAACGGTTTTTGAATTATCTTCAGTAAGATTTTACTTGTGTGCAATATTAATGATATTGTTTGATAATTTCCACATTCTATGGGATCACCTTTCTTTGGAATGGGTACAAATATGGATCTCGTCCATTCAGTTGGCGAGGTAGGTGTCTTCCAAATCTCTTGGCATAACCGAGTGAGTGCCTCCAGTGGGGCATCTGTTTGTTGAAATATCTCAATGGGTCTAATCTGTCAATTCGTGGATCCTTGTTCTTCACCAATTCCTTCAGTGCAGCTTTGACTTCTTCCTTCATTACCATTGGTTCTAGATCATATGCCACTTCCTGAAATGGGTGAAGATTGATCTGTTCTTTTTAGTACAGTGACTCTGTATTCTTTCCATCTTCTTTTGATACTTCCTGCATCATTCAATATTTTGCCCATAGAATCTTTCAGAATTGCAACTCGAGGCTTAAATTTTTCCCCCAGTTCTTTCAGCTTGAGAAATGCTGAGCAAGTTGTTCCCTTTTGGTTTTCTAACTCCAAGTCTTTGCACATTTCATTATAGTAATTGGCTTTGTCTTCTCAAGCTGGTCTTTGAAATCTTCTGTTCAGCTCTTTGATCTTGTCATTTCTTCCATTTGCTTTAGCTACTCTCCACTACTCAAGGGCAAGTTTCAGAGTCTCTTCTGACATCCATTTTGGTCTTTTCTTCTTTATTCATCTTTTTTTTAATGCATTTTATTGAAATATAATTTATGTACAATGAAATACACAAAACTAAAGTGACATGGGTCAGTGCTTTTTTTTTTCTTTTTTTTAAGCAGTGTTCCTTCCCTTTCCCTCCCACCCCTGGTAACCAACAAAGAAAGTTCCCTTCCATATATAAACCTTTCTTTGACTTTTTACAATAATGAACTAATACTATATTTGTCCATCTGTGATTGACTTCTTTCACTTAGC
>NW_006933683.1:2378-2824 GCF_000298275.1 Orycteropus afer afer
TTATCACTTCCTTCATTGCTATTGTTTTAGTATTTGCTAAATATCTGTACTGATGCTCTTTTTTATTTTGGTATGAAGGTTTATCATTTTTCTTTGAGGTTACCCTGTGATTTATAATTTTCTTCTCAAGTTTAGGACAGTCTGTTCTATCTTGTAATTGTCTTGACTTCCCCGCCATTTAGAAGTTCTCTAACTACACAGTTTTGCCCCTCTTTTTGGTTTGTAGTTGTCCTCATTTGTCAGTGATATCTCTGGTTCTCTGTTTACAATCTTGTAGGCTTATTTACTTTGGATACTTCTATAACTGGGTTGGTTTCTGGGTTATGTCATCATGTGTGTTGATGGTCAGTTGTTGTTTGCTGTTGTTGGTTCTCTGTCCAAAGGACTTCCTTTAGCATCTCTTGTAAGGTTGGTCTGGTTTTAACAAATTCCCTTAATTTCTGCTT
>NW_006933684.1:0-474 GCF_000298275.1 Orycteropus afer afer
GCCTCCCGCAGCAGGAAGCGCGCGCGCCGCGGCTCCGCTCCCGGGGCGTCCCGACCCGCTGCGCCAGGCGCGCAAGCCCGACCCGGCGTGCGTCCCCACGAAGAAAGTGACCCCCGCTCGACCCGCCTCTCCGCTCGGCGTCTTGCTGTCTTCGCCACTCCGGTTAGGGGCCCGGAACCTGACCCGGAGAACGCCCGGCGTGCGCTCGCCCCCAGCCCCGCAGCTCGCGCGCCATGGACGCCCCGGAGCCTCAGCCCGACCCCGACGGCGGGGACGCCCCAGGCCACGAGCCCGGGGGTAGTCCCCAGGACGAGTTCGACTTCTCCATCCTCTTCGATTATGACAGTTTCGATCGCAGCGAAGGTCGGTGGAGGCTCCCTGCAGCCCCTGGCCTGGCCCCGAGCCGGAGCAGGGACTTGGCGCTGGGGAGTGGGCGCTGGGCCCCTCCCTGCTCCAGATGCCACACTTCCTTGG
>NW_006933684.1:2149-3257 GCF_000298275.1 Orycteropus afer afer
TTTTTTTTTTTTTTTTCTACTCTCTTGAATAAGCTTTATTTTTGGGACAGGTTCAGATTTACAGAAAAGTTACAAGGATAATCCAGAGAGCTCCCATACACCCCACATCCGTGTCCTCCCGGGCTAGCATCTTGCGTTAGTATGGTGCATTCGTTACAGTTAATGACCCAGTGTTAATACATTATTATTAACTAAAGTCTGTACTTTGTTGAAATTTCTTTAGTTTGGACCTAATGTCCTTTTTCTGTTCTAAGATCCCATCTGAATGTCACCATGCATTTAGTTATCATGTCTCTTTAGTCTCTTGGCTGTGACTGTTACTGAGGCTTTTCTGGTTTTTGATGGTTTTGAGAGTACAGGTTGGGTATCTTGTAGAATGTTCCTTGTGGTAGTTAAGGTTGTGTGTCAACACGGTAGGGCCGTGGTTTTTGAGTGGCTGGGCAGCTGGATGCTGTAATTCCCCATGATGAGGCTGGATGAGGTTGTAATCAACTCCATGGTGGAATCTGCTGTGAACAGCTAATTAGCTGCCTTCCGGGTGTGACCTGCTTCCAGTGTAGAAGGAGCAGCTTTGGGAAAGGTGGCGAGCTTCAGGCACATCTGGATGCGGCATTTGGCCGAGTCTTCATCTCAGGGATCTGCCATGTTGCCTGTCAATCTTGGGATTGTCCCTGGACTTGAACTAGTGACCGGCCGTGTTGTCTGCTAATTTTGGGACTATGCCGTTTTGCCTGTCGATCTTGGGTTCGGCAGCCTTGGCAGCCAGCAGCTGTGTGAGTCAGAAAAAGCCTCCAGCTCCAGTGAGCCTGAAACAGGAGGCAGAGCTGAACCCTAGCCCCGAGAGCTGGCACTTTGAACGGGGCCGTCTCGCCTCCTAACCTGTAAGAGAATAAAGCCACCCACTTGTGGTATCCCTGTTAGAGCAGCACTGGGGAATCTAAACCTTCCTCAGTTGGGGCATGTCACATATTTTTCATGCTTTGTTGTTGTTGTGTGCCGTCGAGTCAAACACGACTCATAGCGATCCCTCCTTGGGTTTCCGAGGCAGTATCACTACGGAAGTAGATTGCCCCATCTTCCTTCTGAGGAGTGGCTGGTGGGTTTGAAC
>NW_006933685.1:0-3206 GCF_000298275.1 Orycteropus afer afer
TATATTTATAAGTATATATGTTAGCATGCATATATATGTATATGCATATATGTACCAAAAATCAAACCCACTGCTTTCTACTAGAACTCATAGGACAAATGCACCATAGTGTTTCCAAGGCTGTAAATTTTTGCAGAAGCTGACTTCCTCATCTTTCTCTTGCAATGATGTTTGTGGGTTGGAACCACCAACCTTTTGGTTAGCAGTCAAGCACTTTAGCCACTGTGCCACCAGAGCTCCTAAACTCTATATAATCAAGACAGAAATAATCAGTACAAATGTAGTCTACCATCTGGTTAGTTAATGGTTTCTGTCATTCTTTAAAAAATTAGAATTATCTGATCATCTCTAAATTGTGTAATCGGTATTTAAAATTATGACAATCTTGAATTAGAATTATCTGATCATCTCTAAATTGTGTAATCGGTATTTAAAATTATGACAATCTTGATTAAATTGAACCACATCTGTCTGATATATAATCTATAATCTTTATAAAAAGTATCTAATCTGTGTGTGCATTTGTGTGTGTGTGTATGTGTGTGTATGAAACAAGCTTACTTTTCTCTTTAATAGTCTTTGCTTGAAAACCAGCTGCACTGAAAACCATAATAATAGATTTGGTTACAACTATGTAAATAGATTGAATTTGCCTATTCAAGTTTCATAAATAAACATCTCAAAAATATTTTCAGTATTTTCGATGAAAGTATTGCTTAGTGGGGAAACATATTAGATGTATCATCAGTCTTCTTAGTAGAAACTTTTACATCTCACAACACGTTTCTTTCTATTAAATGCAAGATATATTTTCCATGGGAGACTCAGTGCAAACTTCAGTAAACTGAAGATCAATCGTCAAAAGAAAATATTAGTTTCATTTAAATGAATTATGTTTAAGTTTAGCAATATACTCACTGCCATGGAGTCAGATCCGACTCATAGTGACCCCCCCTTGGGTTTCTGAGGCAGTATCACTACGGAAGTAGATTACCCAACCTTCCTTCCAAGGAGTGGCTGGTGGGATTGAATGGCCGGCCCTCTGGTTAACAGTCAAATGCCATAGGCACTACACCACCAGAGCACCTATAAGCCACTATATGTGTGATATCCCTTATATTACTTCTGGCAGTTGTGTTTTACTGTAAGAAAATGTTTTCATTTTAAGTAAGAAAAAATAATCTAACAATATAAATACTTATTCTGTACTGCTACAATGCAGAACAACCACTTCCCCATCATTACAGTATCAAGAAGGAAGCTTTTTATCTTAGAAATAAGATAAACTCTATAATACAAATGATTGAAATGCCTTGGTAGATATGTAATATGATTCTATTAGAAAACACCTGGTGCAAATCAGTAACTAAGAAAACAATTTTCCCACAGTAATATGATAAACTATAAAACATCATCCAATCCCTGTGTATTAAAAAAAAAAAAAAAAAAAAAAATTATACACCAGAGATAATGTAGTCCATGGCATGAACAGGCTAAGAAAAAAAAAAAAACCTGTTGCCATCGAGTCGAGTCCTTTCTGCCTAGTAGCGATCCCCATCAAGTTTCGAAGGTAAATCTTCACGGAAACTGATTGTCTCATCTCATCTTTCTTCCACAGAGCAGCTGGTTGGTTTGAGCCACTGACCTTTTGTTAGCAACCCAATGCCCTAAGTGCACTGCCACCAGAGCTCTTTAATGCCTATGTATTACTACTAATAAATATTTTCCCTCTATTTAAATAGTATCACAAGAAGAGTAAATCCACACAGAATAAACCCACTGCCATCAAGTCGATTTTGACTCATCGAGACCCTTTCCAAATTACGTTTGAAAAAAAAAAAAAAAAAGAGATTTTCTAATTGAATACAAAATAAATTTTCAGTATCTTGGCCAATGAAAAATTATGTTCATATGAAAATATCTTTCTAAAAACAATATATTATGGAATTAAGTTCATGAAATATCTGACCATTCTTTGTACTTTTTAAATAAGAAAAAAAATGTTATCTACTCTACTTCTACAGTATTTAGAATATATATATAAGAAACAGACTATAGAATCATATCAACCGGTAATTTGTTTAAACTTTTATTTTGATGTGAGTGAAAATTTATAGAAGAAATTTTTTTTCCATTCACTATTTCATATGCATCATTGTTTTCCTGACATTGAGTTCAATACCCACAATGTAACAGCTCTCTTCCCACTTCCTTCCTTTGGTTACTTTTTCCTGTGTCCTTTTTTCTTTCTTGTGCATTCCTGCCTTCTTAGCTTTCTCCCTGCACAAGTACTGCCCTTCTGATAAGCCATGGGTTGATTGTTCTAAGTGCACCTCCCTGGTATAATTGTTCACCTCTTAAATCTGTCAATTGTTTGGCTGAAAGTTAAGCCATGGGAGTGAGTTCAATCCAGGCCTGAAGGGAGAATAGGAGTTGTTCTCCTGGAGGATTCACCAGTCTTTATTAGACAAGTGATCTTTTCTATAAGTGAGTTTTGTTCCACATATTTCTTCCACTCTATCTCAAAAACTAAATCAAACTCATTGCCATGGAGTCGAATCCAACTCATAGCGATCCCCACTCTATCTAGGCTTTCCAGTTCTGATCTCTTTCCAACTGGTTGTCAGTGGTAGCTGATCACCATAAAGTTCTGCTCTGGGAGTCATTTAAGCTGAGATTCCAGTGGTCCAGTAGTCCCTTGTACTAATTGTTTCTACGTGTCCTTGATTTTTCTTCAGTATTCCTTGCTTCAAATGAGGATAAACCAATTATTGCATCTTAGATGACTGCTAGCAAGCTTTTAAGATGTAAGTCACTACTCACCAAGCTAAGATGTAGAGTGTTTTTATGTAGTGTGTTATGCAAATTTAGCATCATATCCCCCATCACCATGGTCCTAAACTTGCAGGCCCAGTGACTCACCCCCTCAAGAGGTTGCTTGTGGCTAAGAAGTTATTCTAACTTTTCCCTATTAGCTCTACTATATATAGAGACATTTTTATGATATGTACAAATACATATAATTCAAGGGGATATAAGCCTTGAACCCGGACAGAAGAGCAGTCAGACCCAGGATTACAGGTGAGGAGATACAACGCAGGGACGCCAGAGTAGCAGGCCGGAAGAGCAGGAGAAAGGGGATAAAAGCCTTGAACCCAGATAGAAGAGCAGTCAGCCCCAGGGTTACAGGTGAGGAGAGACAACTC
>NW_006933686.1:0-1731 GCF_000298275.1 Orycteropus afer afer
TTTCATTCCTCTGTACATAGGGTTGCTTTGAGTTAGAGCTAACTTGAAGACACATAACAGCAAGACAATCATGGTGAAGAGTAGACTTAATACTTTTCCAAGTACTGATGTTAGTGTAACAAAATTGTACCTTACTGAAAACACAATCAGTAAACAAAAAACAATGTAACAGTTTTTAGAATCATTATTGTTCTATAGCTAACCACTGATTCTGTCCATAGGATCCATGAGTATCTTGTCCTATACAATGTGTCTATGGAGCTCTGCTTCAGGGAAGCAGTCTTGAAAACAATTTATTCAATTAAAGGACTACAATTAGAGCAGTAAGAAAGATTTTCTAAGAGAAAATACTTCATTTGAGAGAATGTCAATTATATTTGTCAAAGCTAGGCATGCCAAGACCTATGTAATGAATGACTGGACATTTAAATTCTTCAGGGAAGTTAAATGTAATAATCACTATCCCACCCACCCCTCTGAAGAAAGTAGATTTCTTTCTATGAAATGCAAATTAGACATGTTTTCTTTTTTATTTAATCCTGATATAATTAAGAGCATAATGTAATACTTAGCAAAAACAACCTATACTCCCATGCCTAAATAACTTATAAAGTTTATATATGTGTGAAATTAGAAGGAAAAACTTTTGCATAAATGTTACCTAGAGTCTTTAGGAATGAGTCTTTCAGGATGCTTTAGTTTCTAAAGGTGACTTTTTTAGACTCATTTCAACTATTTTCAACAGATTATTTTCTTCAGAAATGGAATCATTGGTAGCTGTTTTCAGAAGATAGCTTCAAGTAGATCAACTGAAACAGATCAACAGTTGCTTCTGTACCCCCCCCCCCCAATGAAGTAGAGTGTAATTAAGCTATTTTGCATCTGTGAACACATTTTGGCTTTTCCTCATAGGGAAGGTTCTTTGTTTGTCAAATAATCAGTTCCCGTAATAAGAAAATAGGATGTAAACATGATTTTCAATAATTTCCTTATTTTTGGATATCTGATTTTCTTTTAATAGAATTAACATGAAATACTGATGAGATTTCTAACTGCACAGTGTGTTTCCAATTAGATGTTTAATGAAAGGAAAGTGAAGCCCAAGAGTGAATTATTGTAAAGTATTGACTCAGTAATCCTTCTGTCTCTGTTTCTTAGCTTCAACATTTTTACTAATGGCTCTTTCAGTCTGTAAAGAGAAACTGACAACAACAAAAAGAAAACAAACAAAAACACCAGGAGTTTGAAACGTTATTTTAAAAAGTTACGGATACCCTTTACATTTTACTTTATGGAAGCTATTTATACATCTGGAGTGGTTTTTAATTTCAATTTTGTGTATTATAATGTTCAGGAAAAGAAAAAAAAAAAAAAAAAACTCATCTTATATATTGCTCTGGTAGCATAGTTCCTAAGGCATTTGACTGCTAACCAGAAGGCTGGCACATCAAACCTACCAGGCACTTCTCAGAAGAAAGACTGGAAAATCTACTTCCATAGTGATACTGCCTCAGAAACCCAAGGAGGGGTCACTATGAGTCGGATCCAACTTGATGGCAGTGAGTTTGGTTTAGTATATATTGTTCCATTTATATGTGCCTCATTTATCTCTCATAAAAAAATATAATAAAATCCAAGAGCTTACCTTGACCTACACTATCCTGCATGATCCAATTTGGGCCTAATCCTACAGTTCTCACATTTGCCTCTTAGGCTTCTGTTACACTGGAC
>NW_006933686.1:2071-3317 GCF_000298275.1 Orycteropus afer afer
ACTAAAATGAAAGCTTCTGGAAAATAATATCTTTGTTCATTCGTGTACATTCAGAAGCCAGAACAGTGTCTGGCAAAAAGTTTAAAAAACAAACAAACAAACAAATTTGTTGCCATTGAGTCACTTCTGACTCATAGTAAACCCCACTGGGTTTTTGAGGTGGTAAATCTTAGCAGAAGTAGATTGCCCATATTCCTTCTGTAAAGCAGCTAGTGGGTTTGAACTATGAACCTTCTGGTTTGATGTCAAATGCCATAGCCAGTGCACCATCAGAATAGTTGTTGAATGACTCAGTAAATGAATGAGCACTGTGAGTTGGACACACATCGGAGGGATTCCACACACTTTTTCCATTCACTTCTTCTGTATAATGTCCAGTGAAATTTTCATTCATTCATTAAGAAGAATGATTTTGCAAAGTTGTTTCCAGGAATTCATTTGTTAAAAGGCAATACATATTCAAAAGATTCACAAGGACACGAGAAAGTGATAACAGGTAAATCAAAGTGGTTCCTCATAAAGCCTATCTAACTGTATGCTACTCACAGGCATTGTCTCTATCATTATCACCATTGTCTTCTAAAAATATCAAAGTATGAATGTGTGTGTAAGACTATACATATGCATAGGCTTCTCAAGTGCATCAGTGTGTGTGTGTGTGTGTGTGTGTGTGTGTAGGCAAAAAAAGATGAAGATATATGGACCTGCTCCTAGACACAAAGAGCCATGGAGAAAATTGCTTCAACTCTAAAACAATGATGTCAGTTCTTTCTCTTCTCTTGTCTCTGGCTGAAAAATATAAATTTAATATTAGCAGATTTGACCAATCTTATATATTGTCTGATTTACTGAGTCTTGCTTCCATAGGTCATTTCTGGATTAAAGTAAAATGAAATAAATTGTCACAGAGAATTTTAAGTTGTGTAGCAATTTACCAATATCAAGGATGCATAACTTAGTTAATTTTAGAAAGTATACCAACACTGAAGAGTGGTTTATAGGCTAATATTTTGTTAACCGAATTTACAAAAGTTAATTTCAATTTTAGCCATATGTGTAAAATGATTCAATTATATAGTTACTAATTATGTACAGCTCAATAGCACATGTACTGCCAAGTTCAATTTTATTGGCTGAAGAGTAAAGTAAGAAAAATAATTAGGGGATATCACATTATAAAAGATCATTGACAAAGCAATCATGGATATAGTTAACATTTTTTTTTTAAGATAAAGGTTTTTTTTTT
>NW_006933687.1:0-509 GCF_000298275.1 Orycteropus afer afer
AAAGCAGTATGGCAATTCCTTCAAAAGTTGGAATTAGAAATACCATTTGACCCAGCCATGCCATTACTAGGTATATACCCTAAAGAAGTGAGAGCTATGACAAGAACAGATATACGCATACCCATTATCATCACAGCACTACTGACAATAGCCAAAAGATGGAAACCACCTAGATGTCCATCAACTGAGGAATGGATAACCAAACTATGGTACATATACACAATGGAATACTATGCGATGCTAAAGAATAATACAGAATCTGCAAAACACTGCACAATGTGGATGAACTTGGAGGACATTGTTGTTGTTGTTATGTGCCACCGAGTCGGACTCGACTCATAGCAACCCCTCCTTGGGTTTCCGAGGCAGTATCGCTACGGAAGTAGATTGCCCCATCTTCCTTCCGAGGACTGGCTGGTGGGTTTGAACCGCCAGCCTTGTGGTTAGCAGTCAAGTGTCTTAGGCACTACGCTACCAGAGCTCCTTGGAGGACATTATCCTGAGTGAAA
>NW_006933687.1:2839-4233 GCF_000298275.1 Orycteropus afer afer
CCTTGGTTATTTTCTGTCTTGCTGAACATTACCATTAGTATTGGGATGAGATGGTGTCTCGTTGTTGTAAGGATGTGCATCTCTCATGGCTAATGATCATGAACATTTCTTCATGTATTTGCTGGCTGACTGAATATCCACTTTGGTTAAGTGCCTATTCATGTCTTCTGTCCATTTTTAAATTGGATTGTTAATCTTTTTGTTGTTGAGATGTTACAGTTTCCTACAAATCTTAGAGATAAGTACCTTGTCAGATATGTAATTATTGACAAGTATGAATTTGTTGCTGTCATTTTGTTACGTGTTCTTTTGTGTGTGTGTGGTGTTCCTGATTTCTTTGTTCCATATAATTTTCTGGGCTGAGCTTGTTTTGTTTTTGAATCATGTTATCACCTTCTTCATTGCTATTGTTTTAGCAGGAGCTCTGGTAGCATAGTGCCTAAGGCACTTGACTGCTGACCAGAAGCCTGGTGGTTCAAACCACTCCTCAGAAGGAAGGCTGGGCAATCTACTTCTGTAGTGATACTGCCTCAGAATCCCAAGGAGGGGTCACTATGAGTTGGGGTCGACTCAACGGCACACAACAACAACAACACTGTTTTAGTATATGCTAAATATTTGTTCTGGTCCTCTTTTTTATTTTAATGTAAAGGTTTATCATTTTTCTTTGAGGTTACCCTGTGATTTATAATTTTCTTCCCAAGTTTAGAACAATTCATTCTGTCCTGCAGTTGTCTTGACCTCCCTACCATTTAGAAGTACTGCAGCTACAAAGTTGTTTCCCTCTTTTTGGTTTGCAGTTGTCTCATTTGTCAATTGCTGTCTCTGGTTCCCTATTTACAATCTTGTAGGCATATTTACTTTGGATACTTCCATAGCTGATTTCATTTCTGGGTTATGCCATCATGTGTGTTAATGGTCAGCTATCGTTTGCTGTCGTTGGTTTTCTATCCAAAGCACTCCCTTTAGTATCTTCTTGTAAGGTTGGTCTGGTTTAAACAAATTCCCTTCATTTCTGCTTATCTGGAAATGTCTTAATTTCACTATCATATTTGAGGGACAATTTTGCTGGGTATACAATTCTTGGTTGGAAATATTTTTCTCTCAGGATTCTATATATACCACCCCATCATCTTCTCACCTGTGTGGTTTATGCCAAGAAATCCGAGCTTAATCTTATTGGCCGCCCCTTGAGGTAATTTTTCATTTTTCCCATGCTGCTTTAAGGATTCTTTCTTTGTCTTTGGTTTTGGTGAGTTTGATGATGATATGTCTTGGTAATTTTCTTTTGGGGTCTATTCTGTTTGGGGTTCACTGGACTTCCTGAATGGATATATTCTCATCTTTCATTGTTGTTGTTAAGTGCCGTCCAGTCGTTTCCGACTAATAGCGAC
>NW_006933688.1:0-3252 GCF_000298275.1 Orycteropus afer afer
TTTGCATTCCAGTCACCAGTGATAATTAACACATCCTGATTGCATGATACCCTCAAAAGGAATAACCTATATGCAATGAGAATTCCAGAACAGGAAAAGAAAAAGAAAACCACTGAGAAAATTGTCCAAGATTTGTTGGAAGAGAGCTTCCCTGATACAATGAAAGATGAGAATATATCCATTCAAGAACCCCAACGAACCCCAAACAGGATAGAACTCAAAAGAAAATCACCAAGACTTATCATCATCAAACTCACCAAACAGAAGACAAAGGAAGAATTCTGAAAGCAGCACAGGAAAAATGAAAAGTTATCTACAAAAGGCAACCAATAAGACTAAGTTTGGGTTTCTCAGCAGAAACCATGTGGGCAGGAAGGTGATAGGCTGATATACACAAAATCAGCTCTGGTGGCATAGTGCCTAAAGCATTGGTCTGCTAATCAGAAAGCTGGCAGTTCAAACCCAACAGCCACTCTTCAGAAGGAAGACTGGGCAACCTACTTCCATAGAGATACCACCTCAAAAACCCAAGGAGAGGTCGCCATAAGTCAGAATCGACTCGACGGCAGTGAGGTTGGTGTTTCGGTTTCAAAGAAAAAAATTTCCAACCAGGAATTACATACCCAGCAAAACTGTCTCTCAAATATGATGCTCAAATTAGGAGATTTCCAGATAAGCAGAAATTAAGGGAATTTGTTAAAACTAGACCAACCTTACTAGAGATACTAAAAGGAGTCCTTTGGACAGAGAACCAACAATAGCATACAACAACCAACCATTAATACACATGATGACATAACCCAGAAACCAACCCAGTTATAGAAGTACCCAAAGTAAAATAAGCTTATAAGATTGTAAACAGGGAACCGGAGACATGAGTTGGCAAATGAGGACAACTACATACCAAAAAGAGGAAAATAATAGTGTAGTTGCATAACTTCTAAATGGTGAGGACATCAAGAGAGTTACAAGATAGAATGGACTGTTCTAAAGTTGGGGAGAATATTATAAATCACAGGGTAACCTCAAAGAAAAATGATAAATCTTCACATCACAATAAAAAAAGGACAAGCACAAATATTTAGCAAATACTAACACAATAGGAACAAAGAAATGATAACACGATTCACAAACAAAATGAGCTCATCACAGAAAATCATATGGAACAAAGAAACCAAGAACACCACAAAAAAAAAAGTGCATAACAAAACAACAACAACAAATTCATACTTGTTGCCAATTCCACTGAATGTCAGTGGATTAAATGCACCACTCAAGAGATGAAGAGCTGCACACTGGTAAGAAAACATGAACCATCACTATGGTGTCTACAAGAGACACACCTTAGAAAGAAAGACAAAAATAAACTAAAAATCAAAGATTGGGAAAACATTATATCAAGCAAATAGCAACCAAAACAGAACACTGGCAATATAATTTCTGATAAAATTGACTTCATGACAAAACCACCGTAAGAGACAAGGAAGGACATTATCTAATGATTAAAGAATCAGTCAAACAAGAAGATACAACCACAATAAAAACCCATCAGCCACTCCTCAGAAGGAAGACTGGGCAACCTACTTCCATAGAGATATCGCCTTGGAAACCCAGGGGTGGGTCACTGTGACTTAGAACCAACATGAGGGCAGTGAGTTTTGTTAGTTTAAATATATATGGACCTAATGAAACAGCCCCAAAATACATAAATCAGACTTTAACAAAACTGAAAATACAAACAGATAACTTCACAATCACAATGTGAAACTTTAATACACCACCTTCAATGAAAGATAGAACTAGGAATAAACGCAACAAAGACGCAGAAGAACTAAACAATACAATCCACCAACTTGACCTTATAGAGTACTTCACCCAACAACAGCACAATATACATACTTTTGCAGTGCACATGGAACATTCTCCAGGACAGACCATATGTTAGGCCATAAAGCAAGCCTTAATAAATTTAAAAGCATTGAAATACTGCAAAGCGTCTTCTCAGATCACAAGGCTATCAAATTAGAAATCAACAATAGGAAAACCAATGACAAAAGAGCAAACACATGAAACTGAACAACACCCTTCTTAAGAACAACTGGGAAATAGAGGAAATAAAAAAGGAAATGAAAAAATTCCTTGAATCAAATGAGAATGAAAATACAACATACCAAAACCTTCAGGAAACAGCAAAAGCAGTGATCAGAGACCAACTTCTAGCAATAAATGTACACATCAAAAAAGAAGAGCAAACCAAAATCAACACCTTAATCCAACATCTCCAACAATTAGAAAAAGCAAAGTGTATGTGAACTGTTGTATGGAAAGTGAATTTGCTCTGTAAATGTTCACCCAAATCACAAATAAAGGAAAGAAAAAAAATAAATAAATAAAATAAATGAATAAATAAGGTACCAAATCTGGACTCACTATGACCAGAGTTAAATTTTACATACATTGAACTTGGGCAATGTTCTTTCCTTGTTCTGTCTCCAAGATGAAGTATTTGAAAACTTACACCCAGGCAACTAAACAGTTTGATTATAAAACAAATAAAAAATAAAATTAACTTTGATTTTAAGATTAAAAAAAAAAAAATTAGAAAAAAACAGCAAGAAAAGTCTACAGTCACCAGAAGAAAGGAAAGAATAAAGATTCAAGCAGAAATAAGTGAAACAGAAAACATAAAGACAACAGAAAAAAAAATCACCAAGACCAGAAGGTGCTTTTTTAAAAAGATTAATAAAATTGACAAACCACTGGAAAATTTAACAAAGGGAAAGAGGGAGAAAATACAAATAACACAAATAAGAAACGAATTGGGCAATGTCACAACAGAACCAACTAAAATAAAAAGGATAATATCAGGATACTATGAAGAACTGTACTCCAACAAAATTGAAAACCTAGAAGAAATGGACAAATTTCTAGAAACACACCACCTACATAAACTAACACAGACTGATGTGGAAAAGTTGAACAAACCTGTAACAAAAAAAGAAATTGAACAGGTCATAAAAAATCTACCAAAAAAAAAAGGGGGGGGCCTGAACCAGACAGTTTTACCACAGAATTCTATCAAACGTTCAGAGGAGAACTGCCACCAATCCTACTCAAACTATTCCAGAACATAGAAAAGGATGGAATCCTCCCTAACTCATTTTATGAAGCAAGTATAAGCTTGATACCAAAACCAGGCAAAGACATCACTCAAAAGGAAAACTACAGATCAGTATCCCTCATGAATATAGA
>NW_006933689.1:0-539 GCF_000298275.1 Orycteropus afer afer
CCTCCACACTGCCCTTAGAAACAGCACTCTGAACTTGGACTTCTAGCCTATAAGAGAATAATTTCCTGTTTGTTGAAGCTATTCATTTCTGATTTTTCTATTATAGCAGCACTAGAGGACAAAAACAGACACCCAAAGAAAATCACCAAAACATATCATAACCAAACTTTCCAAAATAAAACCAAAAAAGAAATCTTCAATAAACAATTGGAAAAACAAAAGGTTACCTACAAAGGGTAACCAGTGAGACTAACTTCTCATTTCTCAGCAGACACCATGCAGGCTAGAAGACAATGAGATGACCTATATAAAATCATGAGGGAGGAAAAAAAAATGCTGACCAAGAATTATATACACAGCAAAACATTCCCTCAAATATGATGGTGAAATTAGTACATTTCCTGAAAAAAAGAGATCGAGCAATTTTGTAAAAAACAGTCACACTTTACAAGAGGTGGTAAAGTGAGTCCTTTGGAAAAAGTTAACAACAGCAGACAAAAAGCGATGATTAAAACACATGACAACATAACTCAGAAACC
>NW_006933689.1:2259-3524 GCF_000298275.1 Orycteropus afer afer
AGGAGAGATTTCTAGAAACAAACTAGTCACTGAAACCAACATGGCAATGCAATACATAAAAAGTTTGAACAGATCCATAGCAAAAGACATTGAAAAGATGATTAAAAAAAAAAATTCCCAACAACAACAAAAAATGTCCTGGCCCAAGTGGCTTAATTGGAATTCTACCAAACACTCGGGGAACTGACAATAATCTTATTGAAGCTATTCCAGAACATAGAAAAGGATGGAATACTTCTAAATTCATTTTATGAAGCAAGCATACCTCTGATACTAAAACCAGGCAAAGACACCATTAAAAAGAAAAATTACAGCCTAATATCTTCATGAATATAGACACAGAAATCTTCAACAAATCCTAGCCAATAGAATCTGACACTATAGCAAAAATACAATAAACCATGACTAAGTGGGATTCATACCAGGACTGCAAGAATGGTTCAACATTAGGAAAAAAAAAAAAAATCAACATAATCTATGACATAAATGACACTAAGAAAAGGACCATATGATCATAATATGATTATAATATCATATAGTCAAGCAATGCAGAAAAGACATTTGATGAAATCCAAACACTTTGCTGATAAAAACTCAGCAAAATAGGAATAGAAGGTAAATTCTTCTACAGAACTAGGGCATATAAGCAAAAACAACAGCCAACATTGTGCTTAACTGAGAAAGACTGAGAGCATTCCTTTTGTGAACAGGAGCCAGATAGGATGCCCTCTATCACCACTCCTATTGGACATGTTGTTGGAAATCCTAGCTAGGGTAATAAGGCAAGAAAGAGAAATAAAAGACATCTAACTTGGCAAAGAAGAAGTAAAACTATCTCTATTTACAGATTATATGAGCCAATTCATAGAAAAAACAAGAGACTCAGCAAGAAGACTGGAACTAATTGAAAGATTCAGCCAAGTGACAGGTTACAGAATCAACATACAAAAATCAGTTGGATTCTTCTACATCAAAAAGAGAACTCTGAAAAGGAAATAAAGAAAGCAATGTTATTTACAATGGTTACCAAAAGATAAAATACTTAGCAATCAATCTTTCCTGGGACACAAAAGATCTCTACAAGGAAAGCTACATAACAATACTACAAGAATCTATATGAGAATTGCAAAAATGGAAGAACATACCATGCTATAGGTAGGAAGACTGAACCTTATGAAAATGTTGAAACTACCCAAAGGAATCTATAGATTCAATGAAATCTCATTCTAGATTCCATCAGCATTCTTTATGGAAACAAACAAACA
>NW_006933690.1:0-644 GCF_000298275.1 Orycteropus afer afer
AATGCAATCCCAATCCAGAGCTCATGAACAATTTTTAAGGATATGGAAAAACCAATCACTAACTTTATATGGAAAGGAAAGAGACCTTGGACAAGCAAAGCACTACTGAAGAAGAACAAAGTAGGAGGTCTCACACTGGTGGATTTGAAAACCAACTATACAGTTACAGTAGTCAAAACTGCCTGGTATTGGTACAATGACAGACAAATAGACCAATGGAATAAAATTGAGAACACAGAAATAGATCTATCGATCTATGGTCAGCTGATCTTTGACAAAAGGCCAAAATCCATTAAATGGGGTAGAGTTTGTCTGTTTAATAAATGGTGCTGGCAAAACTGGATATCCATTTGCAGAAAAATGAAACAAGATCTGTACCTCACATTATACACAAAAACTAACTCCAAATGGATCAAAGACTTAAATGTGAAATCTAAAAGTATAAAGTTGCTCAAGGAAAAACTAGGGGCAAATTTAGGGGCTCTAATATATGGCATAAATAGACTATTAAACAAAACCCATAATGCACAAACAGCAGAAGAGAAACTAGATGAGTGGATCTTCTCAAAATGAAATTTTTGTGTGCTTCCAAAGACTTCTCCAAAAGATTAAGAAGAGAACCTAGAGATTGGAAAAAAAAAAAA
>NW_006933690.1:2864-3673 GCF_000298275.1 Orycteropus afer afer
GTGCATGGAGAGATGGACACAGGGAAGAGATAACTACCAGGAGGAAGTGGGAGGGGAGCTGGTAAATTGTAGTCAATGTCATGAGACAAAATGTATGTGAGCTGCTGTATGGAAAGTGACTTTGCTCTGTAAACTTTCACTTTCACCCAAATCACAATTAAAAAAAACAAAAAAAAGAGAGATTCTGAAACTTCCTCTTCAATGGAGAGTTGCTACAGTAGACAGTCGTTACCTTAGATACTATTGGTTTATAACTAGGAAAGGTGTGTTTCAGGGTTATATTCTTTCATCATACTTATTCAATCTGTGTGTTGAGCAAATAATCCAAAAAGCTTGACTATATGAAGAAGAATATGGCATCAGGATTGGAGGAAGACTCATTAACAACCTGTGATATGCAGAAGACATAGCCTAGCTTTCTGAAAGTAAAGATGACTTGAAGCACATACTGATGAAGATCAAAAAGACTACATTCTTCAATATGTGTTACCCCTCAACATAAAGAAAATAAAAATGCTCACAACTGGACCAATAAGCAACATCATGATAAATAGAGAAAAGATTGAAGTTATCAGTGATTCCATTTTACTAGGATCCATAATCATCACCCAGGGAAGTAGCAGTGAAGAAATATGAAGTTGTATTGCACTGGGAAAATCTGCTGCAAAAAACCTCTTTAAAGTGTTGAAGGGCAAAGATGTCACTTTGAAGATTAAGATGAGCCTAACCCAAGTCAGTTCTTTTTGGTACAGTGACTCTGTGTATTCCTGCCATCTTCTCTTGATGTTTCCTGCATCATTCAATATTTT
>NW_006933691.1:0-1594 GCF_000298275.1 Orycteropus afer afer
TTATTGGTTTCCCTTTTCTTTGTTGAAGAGGGTCTGTGCAATCCTTCTGCCTAGTCCGCCATCTTGCCCCGCCTCCTTTATACAGATTCTTAATGAGTCCTTATAACAATCCTGGAGCTGTGGCCCCGCCACCTCCGGAGCGCAAGCGAGGCACTGCCCGCCGACACCCTGGAACGCACCCCCGGACTGCCGCCGCCGGGAGCCGGGAAGGCTCTCCCTCAACAAGCTGCCAACGCCCGTGGCGGCACCTCTAAAGTTGCTTTTTATATATTAAACTTGTATTCGAAACTCTTTTAAATTCATTTATTAATTCTCTACATTTTTATGTCGATTTCTTAGGCTTTTTTACATGAATGAACAGATTTTCTGCAAATAGAGTTTTCTTTCTTTCCTTCTAAACTACATGCTTTGTATGTCTTTTTTTCTTGTCTTAACATATTGGCAAGAATATACAGGACACTTTTGAGTAGAAATGGTGAAAGCAGATATCTTTGAATTGCTACAAGGTTAGAACGACAGCATTCAGTCTTTCATCATTAAGTATAAGAGTGGCTGTAGGTTTTTCATAGCAACAGATGCAGAATTGCTTTGAATTGATAAAGATGTCAATTCTCCCTAAACTGATCTTTAGATTCAATGCAATTCCAGGTGCCCTTCTTTAGATTGGGGAAGTACCCTTCTACTTCTAGTTCGCTGAGTGTTTGTAACATGAATGGGTATAAAATTTTCACCGTTGCTACACTGCCTTGGTTACTGTTAGCTTTATAATAAGTCTTGAATTTGGGTAGTGTCAGGCCTCCACATTTGTTCTTCTTTTTCAATAGTATACTGGATCCTCTGGGTCTTTTGCCTTTCTGTGGAAACTTTAGAATCAGTTTGTAGATATCTACTAAATAACTTGCTGGTGTTTTGATTTGGATTGCATTAAATCTGTACAGAGATCAAGTTGGGAAGAACAGTTATCTTAATGACATTGAGTCTTCCCAACCATTGTGGTGGTTGTTAAGTGACATTGAGTTGTCTCTGACTCATAGCGACCCTATGTACAACAGAACGAAACACTGCCCGGTCCTGTGCCAGCCTCACGTCCCTTGCCATACCTGAGCCCATTGTTGCAGCCACTGTGTCAATCCATCTTGTTGAGGGCCTTCCCCTTTTTCATTGACCTTCCACTTCACCAAGCATGATATCCTTCTCCAGGGAATGGTCCCTTCTGACAACATGACCAAAGTAGGTGAGACGAAGTCTGGCCATTCTCACTTCTAAGGAGCATTCCGGCTCCATTTCATCCAGAACAGATTTGTTAGTTCTTTTAGCAGTCCATAGTACTTTCACTATTCTTCACCAAAACCACAGCTCAAAAGCCTCAACTCTCCTTCAGTCTTCCTTTTTCCTTGTCCAGCTCTCACATGCATATGAGGCAATTGAAAATAGCATGGCTTAGGTTAGGCACACCTTCATCTTCAAGGAGACATCTTTGCTCTTCAGCCCTTGAAAGAGGTCTTTTGCAGCAGATTTACCCAATGCAATATGTTGTCTGATGTCTTGACTGCTGCTTCCATTGGTGTTGATTGTAGAACTAAATAATATGAAG
>NW_006933691.1:3010-4176 GCF_000298275.1 Orycteropus afer afer
CTGTCAATATACTGCTGTGACCATTTTTGAATTATCTTCAGTAAAATTTTACTTGCATGTGATATTAATGATATTGTTGGAGAATTTCCACATTCTGTGGGATCACCTTTCTTTGGAATGGGTACAAATATGGATCTCTTCCAGTCGTTGGCCAGGTAGCTGTCTTCCAAATCTCTTGGCATAGCTGAGTGAGTGCCTCCAGTGGGGCATCCATTTGTTGAAATGTCTCAATGGGTATTCCATCAATTCCTGGAGTCTTGTTCTTCACCAATTCCTTCAGTGCAGCTTCAACTTTTTCCTTCAATGGCATTGTTTTTTGATCATATGCCACCTTCTGAAATGGATGAACATCAACGAATTATTTTTTGTACAGTGACTCTGTGTATTCCTGCCATTTTCTTTTGATGTTTCCTGCATCGTTCAATACATTGTCCATAGAATCTTTCAATATTGCAACTTGAGGCTTAAATTTTTTCTTCAGTTCATTCAGCTTGAGAAATGCCGAGCATGTTCTTGCTTTTGGTTTTTTAATTCCAGGTCTTTGTACCTTTCATTATAATAATTGACTTTGTCTTCTTGAGCTGCTCTTTGAAATCTTCTGTTCAGCTTTTTTATCTTGTCATTTCTTCTATTTGCTTTAGCTACTCTCCATTCAAGGGCAAGGTTCAGAGTCTCTTCTGACATTCATAGTGGTCCTTTCTTCTTTTCCTTATTTTTTAATGGGCTTTTGCTTTCTTCATGGATGATGTTCTTGATGTCATCTCATAATACCTCTGGTTTTCAGTGTGCTTTCATTGGTGTTCAATACATCAAATCTATACTTTAGATGGTCTCTAAATTCAGGAGAGATATAGTCAAAGTCATATTCTGGCTCTCATGGACTTCCTTTAATTGTCTTCAGCTTCAAGTTGAACTTGCATATGAGCAGTTGGTGGTCTGTTCCACAATCAGCTCCTGGCCTTATTTTGTCTGAAGATATTGAGCTTCTGCATTGCCTCTTGCTGGGAAAATCTCATTCGATTGTGGTGTATAATTTGTTTTATTTTTAGTGACAATATACACAGCAAAACATACACAATTTAACACTTTCTACATTTAGAATTCAGTGTGTGTTGGATTGGGTTCTCTAGAGAAACACAAAAACCAGCAAAGTATATATATATATA
>NW_006933692.1:0-578 GCF_000298275.1 Orycteropus afer afer
TAAAGCTTTTGGGACCTCCATCTGCTGATGTGGCACAAGTCAAAATGAGAAGAAACAGCTGAAAACATCCATTAATATTTAGAACAAGTATTGTTGTTAGGTGCTGTTGAGTCACTCTGACTCATAGTGACCCTATGTACAGCTGAACAAAACATTGCCCAGTTCTGTGCCAGCTGCATGATCCCTGCTATACCTGAGCCCATCATTGCAGCCACTGTGTCATTCCATCTTCTTGAGGGCCTTCCCCTTTTTTTGTTGACCCTCCACTTTACCAAGTAGATATCCTTCTCCAGGGAATGATCCCTTCTTACAACATGACCAAAGTAGGTGAGACTAAGTCTTGCTTCCAAGGAGCATTTTGGTTGAACTTCTTCTGGGACAGATTTGTTACTTCTTTTTAGCAGTCCATGGTACTTTTAGCATTCTTTGCCAACACCACAACTCAAAAGTATCGATTCTTCTTTGGTCTTCCTTTTTAATTGCCCAGCTCTTACATGTATATGAGGTGATTGAAAATACCATGGCTTGGGTCACACACACCTTAGTCCTCAAGGAGATGCCTTTGGTCTTTAGCACTT
>NW_006933692.1:3188-4448 GCF_000298275.1 Orycteropus afer afer
GGAAGACATCAAAGCTGCACTGAAGGAATTAGTGAAAAACAAAGCTCCAGGAACTGACAGACTATCCACTGAGATGTGTCAACAAACGGATGTCCTGCTGGAGGCTCTCACTTGTCTATGCCAAGAGATTTGGAAGACAGCTACCTGGCCAACTGACTCGAAGAGTTCCATATTTGTACTCATTCCAAAGAAGGGCAATCTCACAGAATGTGAAAATTATAGCACAATATCATTAATATCACACACAACTAAAATCTTACTGAATATAATTCAAAACCATTTACAGCAATATATTGACAGAAGACTTGCAGAAATTCAAACTATATTGAGAAGAGGACGTGGAATGAGGTATATCATTGCTGATGTCAGATGGATCTGGACTGAAACAAAGAACACCAGAAAGATGTTTGTTGTGTTGTTGTTAGGTGCCATCGACTTGTCTCCGACTCATAGCGACCCTATGCACAGCAGAACAAAACACTGCCCAGTGCTGCACAAGCTCTGTGATCCCTGCTGTACTTGAGCCCATCACTGTAGCTACTGTGTCAATCCATCTTGTTGAGGGCCTTCCTCTCTTTCATTGGCCCTCCACCTTACCAAGCATGACATCCTTCTCTGGGGAATGGTCCTTTCTGACAACACGACCCACGTAGGTGAGATGAAGTCTGGCCATTCTCGCTTCCAAGGAGCATTCTGGCTGTACTTCCTCCAGGACAGACTTGTTAGTTCTTTTAGAAGTCAGTGGTATTTTCAGCATTCTTCGCCAGCACCACAACTCAAAGCATCAATTTTTCTTCTGTTTTCCTTATTCATTGTCCAGCTCTCACATGCATATGAGGCGATTGAAAATATCATGGCTTGTGTCAGGCGCACCTTAATCTTCAAGGAGTAGTCTTTGCTTCTCAGCACTTGAAAGAGGTCCTTTGCAGCTGATTTTCCCAGTGCTATGTGTCTTCTGATGTCCTGACTGCTGCTTACATTGGCGTTGATTGCAGAACCAAGTAATGTGAAGTCTTTGACAACTTCAATCTTTTCTCCATTTGCCCTGATGCTGCTTATAGGTCCAGTTGTGAACATTTTTGTTTTCTTTATATTGACGTGCAATCTATACTCAGACTGTATTCTTCAATCTTCATGAATAAGTGCTTCAAGTCATCCTCACTTTCAGCAAGCAAAGTTGTGTCATCAGCATATCCCAGATTGTTAATTATTCTTCCTTCAATCTTGATGCCATGTTCTTCTTCATATAGTCCAGCTTCT
>NW_006933693.1:0-999 GCF_000298275.1 Orycteropus afer afer
GCATAGCAAGGATCGTGACACTGGCACAGGACTGGGCAGTGTTTCGTTCTGTTGTACACAGGGTCATTATTAGTCGATGGCACATAATGACCACAGTTTAAAGCTTTAGTCTGAGAGGTGTCCTTAATTCTACAAAAATGTCCCCTTTACCTGTTATCATTCTTTTTCCAATGTGTCATAACCACGACTGTCATATCCTATGGAATCAGGCTGAAACACACTTATGATTCCAGACTTTGTTTGGCTGGTAACAGAAAACAGCAAGTTGCATTTGGCCAACAGAGAGAGAAAGTGTTTATATGTGTGTGTGTGTGTGTGTGTAAGAAAAGATAAAACTCTGGAGAGATTGTGACTCATTTGGTTTAAACCAAATTAAGTGTCATGACTAGTAAACACTCCAGGTCCTATGGTATGATTTATGAAGATTCCACTGTGTTGAGGCAAAGACAATGAGTATATATATATATATTGAAATCCAAGACATTTCTTCCTAGTGAGTTCTCTCCTTTTTTACGCCTTATTCTTCATCAGGAAAACATTTCAAAAACTAAGACATTGCTGAGGCTCATTCTGTTGTATTGAAATTCTTTTTTTTTTCCTTTATATACTTCAGCTTAAAGAAATTCTCACATAACCCCTAAGTGTTAGGAGCTAAAAATAAGTAAGTGTTGCCTGTAATTATACATTTTATACATTTTTGGAGATGGTCTATTTTTCATTGCTATTCATTATAAAACAATTCTTTGAACTGGAAAACAAAAAGCAAGTAGCAAGGTATCACAAGGTCAGCATTTAAATATTTTTGATATGTGAGTTTAGACTGGATGTGGTGTCTGTCCTATGGGATGTTTTTCTTGGTACTGGGATGAAATTGAAATTATTCTTCTTCAGGAAGTGTAGAGAAAGCCTCCAATCCGTGGGATTTTCAGAATAACAAAGAAAGGGAGGAAATGGATGGGGAGCTACATGGAACTAGACTGCCCATGTGTAGTTGACTAT
>NW_006933693.1:2364-3283 GCF_000298275.1 Orycteropus afer afer
CCTGTGGTTACCTTTTCCCTGTGTCCTTCTTTCCTATGCATTCCTGCCCTCTGAGCTGTCTCTCTGTGCAAATACTGCACTTCTGATCTCCCACGGTTGGTTGATCTAAGGATTGTACCTACCTGGTATAAATTTTCACCCTTTACGCCTGTCTATTGTTTGGATGGAAGCCACAGGAGTGAGTTGAATTCCAGGCCCAAAGGGTAACTAAGAACCAAAGCTCAGGGGTTTCACCGTGTCTAACAGACCAGTGAGCCTGGTCTTTTTATGACTTTGGGTTTTGTTCCACATTTTTCTCCCACTCAATCCCAGATATCCTATTTTGATCCCTTTCTGAGTAGTTGACAGTAGTAGCTGGGCACCATCCAGCTGTTCTGGTCTCTGTGATACAGACTCAGTTTTTAAATAAAATTAAAAGGAACATTTATTTTCACAAAACTCCTGTCTTCCAAGGCCCTGAAATTTCTATTCAGATGCAGTGTTTATTCTCCTTCTTGTTAGGAGCTCAATATACTCATATTTAGTAAGTTATGGAGCTCATCCTGACTCTTGGTTTGGATGGTTCTTCCTATGCTGCACAGACAGGAAGTAGAATGTTCTAGAGTACAAGGTTGTGAATAGATCTATAAAGGAATCAGCAAATAACCTGCTGCTGAATGCCAACACTCTCCCTTGGGTTGCTGCCTTTAATTTGCTATTGGGCATTCTTACTGGGCAGCCTTCATTTGGCCAACATCCCTGTGCCCTTAGTTGTCAGCTGCCTTCCCCTCCCTCTTCTTTCTTACTTCCTGTCCTATACTAAGGCCCAAATTAGGGAATGGGTGGGTGGTCTGGATGGAATTAGTCATATATTCCCACAAAAGGCCTCTTTCTCCACCTCCGTCTTACATCTTGATTTAGACAATTAGTCAGACCTATT
>NW_006933694.1:0-1099 GCF_000298275.1 Orycteropus afer afer
CATTATACTGACACTGACCCAAATGACCCCCAGCACACTCATATTATCGACTTAATTTTTACAAGCCAAAGCAGCCCCAGTATATAGCGTAAACTCCAAAAATTAGAAGGAGGACTGGGTATGAACACTTCTCAACTTGTAGAGGTTGCTTTCAAGGCCTATAACAGCTGAGACCAGGAGCAGGAGAAACAGAAGCAAAGAGACAAGAAGCAACAGGCTGTCCTGCTGGCTGCTATCCTGGGAGACCCACCTGCAAAGTCAATCGTACCGGGTAAGTCCCCGTGGGCCCCCAATGAATAGAAAGGGAGCAAGTCAAGATTCTCCTCAAGGGGGCCAACCAACAAAGTTGGGGTCTCAACAGTGTGCTTACTGCAGGAAAGTTGGACACTGGAAGAGGGAGTGTTCAGAGTGAGTTCTCCAAACTCAACCAAAAAGGGCCCAGGAAATGGTAAGCACAGCTGACAGCAATAAAGAATGACAGGGCCCAGGGGCTCCGTTGCAGACTGGGCAAATTCCTATCTCCCATGAGGAGCCTGGGTAGCAATAACTGTGGGAAAACAGCCCATTGAATTTCTACTGGACACAGGGACAACCTACTCAGTCCTAAACCTCGCCAAGGCCCCTTTGTCCCAGAAGACTACAAACATCACTGGAGTTTCAGAAAAAATTACATGTAAAAAATTTCTTCAGTCTCTTGAATACCAGGTGGGAAGCACTGTATCAACTCATAGTTTCTTACACATGCCTGAATGCCCTGTCCCTCTGTTGGGACAAGACTTACTAACCAAATTAAATGCTCAGATTACTTTCTCAGCTAACAAGCTTCAGGTGGATGTTGATCCTGACCAGATATGGGCCTTGCAAGTGACCCTCCTACAGCTGCCCACAACTGATCCTGAGATAGTACCTGAAGAAATTCTACAGCAAGTAAACCCAGAGGTGTGGGCTACAGAAGTACTGGACAGAGCTTTCACTGCAACACCTGTCAGGACTGAAAACCAACTGCAAATCTCCCAATCTCAAGCAGTGCCCCCTAAAGAAAGAGGATAAAGAAGGAATCAGATCCTTAATTGAGGCATACCTAGTGCATGGACTAACT
>NW_006933694.1:2039-3256 GCF_000298275.1 Orycteropus afer afer
GCCCGAGAACTGTGGCTGCAACCTGTGGCTTACTGAGTGAGGCTGTAAATTTTACTCTGGGCCAACCCACTACTGCCCTAACTCCTCACTATGTACTCTCTGTGTTAGAACAAAAGGGAGGACTCTGGTTAACAGCAGGCCGATTTGGAAAGTATCAGGCAACCTTACTTGACAACACCCCAATGTCATTCTAAAAGCAGTGTCTACCCTTAACCCAGCCATGTTGCTCCCAATCACAGAGAATGAGGGACCAGAATATGATTGCCTAGAGGTGACTGAGGAAGTTCACTCCAACCATCCAGACCTAAGTGATCAACCATGAGACAACCCAGATTTGGAAATGTTTGTTGATGGAAGTAGCTTTGTAGAAAACAACATCTGCAAGGCAGGATATGCTGTAGTAACCTTATGTGAGACTAAGTAGGCCAAAGTGCTGCCCCCAGGAACTTCAGCACAAAAGGCAGAATTAATTGCTCTCACCTGAGCCCTAGAAATAAGTACAGGACAATGAGTGAATGTATTGATGGATGTTATTCTTTTTCCATACTTCATGCTCATGGTTCCATATGGAAAAAATGATTAAATATGTAGAAGAAATACTCAAATTACTAGAAGCAGTCAACCAGCCTATGGAACTGGCACTATGCATTTTCCAGGACATCAGAAAGGAGATTCTTTAATAGCTAAAGGTAATCACCTAGCAGATACTGCTGCCAAACACACAGCCAAAACCAAAACTCTAACATTGGTGGCTGCCCTAATCCCTAGTCTAGACCTTAGTGATTTAGATCCTAGGTATTCAGAAGATGACTTAATTCGAGTGGAGGAATGGGGTTTTAAATGAGGCCAAACTAAAAATAAGTGGATACACATTTAATAAGGAATAGTCTTAATTCCTGCACACCTCATGCATGATGTTGTCTTGGCAGCCCATACCAGCACTCACTATGGGAGAGATGCTCTCTATATGCTTGGCTAAGTAAACTTATTGCAGGACAAGATTTATACAAAGTCTTCCAAAAGGTGACACAAGGCTGCTGGATCTGTGCCAAGAATAATCCAAAGTGTGGCCCACCTCCAGTGGTAAAAGGAGTACAAGCAACAGGACTAGGCCCATGCGAAGACTGGCAAGTAGACTTCACCAGTATTCCTACAGCTCCTGGGAAAATCAAGTACCTATTAGTATTCATGGATACTTTCACTGTATGCATGGAATC
>NW_006933695.1:0-1095 GCF_000298275.1 Orycteropus afer afer
TAATATGGAACAAAGAAAGCAGGGACACCATGAAAAAACATATAACAAAATGACAGCAACAAATTCAAACTTATCAATAATTACACTGAATGTTAATGGATTAAATGCACCACTCAGGAGACAGAGAGTTGTAGATTGGATAAGAAAACAAAACCCATCAATATGATGCCTACAAGAGATGCACCTTAGAGATAAAGACAATAATAGACTAAAAATCAAAGGTGGGAAAAAGCTATATCAAGCAAATGGCAACTGTAAGAGAGCAGGAGTGGCATTATTTATTTATGAGCAAATTGACTTTAAGACAAAAACCACCATACGAGACAAGGAAGGACATTATATAATGATTAAAGGATCACTTGAGCATGAAGTTATAACCATAATAAATATATATGGATCCAATGAAAGAGCCCCAAAATACATAAATACGATTTTAAAAGAGGTGAAAAGACAAATAGATGACTTCACACCCATAGTGGGAGACTTTAATACACCACTTCCTTTGAAAGATAGAACAACTGGAACAACAAAGATGCAGAAGAGCTAAACAATATGATCCACTAACTTGGCCATGTAGACATCTACAGAGCACTTCCCCCAACAGCAGCACAATATACATTCTTCTCCAGTGCACAGGGAACTTTTTCTATGATAGACCATATGTTAGGCCATAAAGCAAACCTTAATAAATTTAAAAACATTGAAATACTGCAAAGAATCTTCTCAGATCATAATGCTGTCAAATTAGAAATCAACAATAGGAAGATCAACAGGAAAAGAGTAAACACATGGAAACTGAATAACACCCTCATTGGTGAGAAAGATTGAGTAGGAGAAGAAATCAAAAGTGAAATTCAAAAATTCCTTGAATCAAACCAGAATGAGAATACAACATATCAAAATCTTTGGGACACAGCAAAAGCAATGATTAGAGGCCAATTTATAGCAATAAATGCACACATCAAAAAAGAAGAAAGAGCTAAAATCAACACTTTAAACCAACATCTATGACAATTATTAAAAGAACAGCAAGAAAAGCCTACAGTCACCAGAAGAGAGGAAATAATCAAGATTTGAGCAGAAATCAATGAAACA
>NW_006933695.1:2509-3469 GCF_000298275.1 Orycteropus afer afer
TACAAAGAAAACTATAAAAAACTACTTCAAGAAACCATAAGAGATCTACATAAATAGAAGAACATCTCATGCTCTTGTATAGGAAGATTGAACATTGTGAAAATATCAGTTCTACCCAAAGCAATCTATACATTCAATACAATCCCAATCCAGATCCCATCAACATTCTTTAGAGATACAGAAAAACCAATCACTAAATTTATATGGAAAGGAAAGAGACCTTGGATAAGCAAAGCACTATTGAAGAAGAACAAAGTAGGAGGCCTCACACTGCCAGATCTCAAAACCTACTATATAGCCACAGTAGTCAAAACTGCCTGGTATTGGTTTAATGACAGAGACATAGACTAATGGAATAGAATTGAGAACCCAGAAATAGATCGATTGACCTATAGTCAGCTGATCTTTGACAAATGCCAAAATGCATTAAATTGGGAAGAGAATGTTTGTTTAATAAATGGTGCTGGCAAAACTGGAGATCCTTTTGCAGAAAAATGAAAAAAGATCTATACCTCACACCATATACAAAAAACTACCTCCAGATGGATCAAACACTTAAATGTGAAACCTGAAACTATAGAGTTCCTCAAGGAAAATCTACAGGCAAATTTAGGGGCCCTAAAATAGGGCATACATAGACTATCAAGTGTAGCTCAAAATGCACAAACAGCAGAAGAGAAACCAGATGATTGGGACCTTCTAAAAATTAAATATTTATATGCTTCTAAAGACTTCTCCAAAAGAGTCAAAAGAGAACCTACAGATTGGGAAAGAATATTTGGTAATGACATATCTGACAAGAGACTAATCTCTAGTATTTATAGAAAACTCCACTTCAATAACAAAAAGACAAACAATCCAATTAAAAAATGGGCAGAAAACATTAATAGACACTTCACCAAGGAGGATATTCAAATGGCCAACAAACGTATGAAGAAATGCTCACGATCATTAGCTATT
>NW_006933696.1:0-1252 GCF_000298275.1 Orycteropus afer afer
AAAAGGAACAAATTACATGTCACTGGAATTCCAGAACAGGAAGAGAAAAACAAAACCACTCAGAAAATTGTCCAAGATTTGGTGCAGGAGAAATTCCCTGATATGATGAAAGATGAGAATATATCCATTCAGGAAGTCCAATGAACCCCAAACAAAATAGACCCCAAAATAAAATCACCAAGACACATCATCATCATCTGCCTACAAGAGACACACCTTAGAGATAAAGATAAAAATAGACTAAAAATCAAAGGTTGCAAAGAGATAGTCATGCAAATGGCAACTCTAAGAGAGCAGGTGTGGGAATATTAATTACTGATCAATTGACTTTAAGACAAAAACCACCATACGAGACAAGGAAGGACATTACATAATGATTAAAGGATCAATTGAACATGAAGATAAAACCATAATAAATATCTATGGGCCCAATGAAAGAGTCCCAATATCCATAAATCAGACTCTAAAGGAGTTGAAAAGCCAAATAGATGACTCCACAGTCATACTGGGAAGCTTTAATAGACCACTTTCATTGAAAGCTGAAAGAACTGGAAAGAAACTCAACAAAGATTCAGAAGGGCTAAAAAATATACTCCACCAACTTGGCCTTAAAGACATCTACAGAGCACTTCACTCAACAGCAGCAAAATATACATTCTTCTCCAGTGCACATGGAACATTTTCCATGATAGACCATATGTTAGGCCATAAAGCAAGCTGTTAATAAATTTAAAAATACTGAAAGATTGCAAAGCATCTTCTCAGATTATAATGCTATCAAATTAGAAATCAACAATAGGAAGATCAACAGGAAAAGAGTAAACACGTGGATACTGAACAACATGCACCTTGAGAAAGACTGGGTAAGAGAAGAAATCAAAATTGAAATTCAAAAATTCCTTCAATCAAATGAGAATGAAAACACATCATACCAAAATCTTTGGGACACAGCAAAAGCAGTGATCAGAGGCCAATTTACAGCAATAAATCAAAATTTATAGCACACATCAAAAAATAAGAAAGAGCCAAAATCAACACTTTAAACCAACATCTCCAACAATTAGAAAAAGAAAACAGCAAGAAAAGCCTACACTCACCAGAAGAAAGGAAATAATCAAGATTTGAGGAGAAATCAATGAAACAGAAAATAGAAGGGCTGTAGAAAAAATCAACAAGAACAGAAGTTGGTTTTTTGAAAGGATCAATAAAACTGATGAACCACTGGCAAATTTAACAAAGGAAAAGAGGGAGA
>NW_006933696.1:2661-3339 GCF_000298275.1 Orycteropus afer afer
TGAACATTGTGAAAATGTCAGTTCTACCCAAAGCAATCTACACATTCAATGAAATCCCAATCTAGATCCCATCAACATTCTTTAGAGATATGGAAAAAACATTCATTAACTTTATATAGAAAGGAAAGAAACCTCGGGTAAGCAAAGCACTATTGAAGAAGAACAACAAAGTAGGAAGTCTCACACTGCCGGATCTCAAAACCTACTATACAGCCACAGTAATCAAAACTGCCTGGTATTTGTTTAATGACAGATACACAGACCAATGGAATAGAATTGAGAACCCAGAAATATATCCATCTTCCTATAGTCAGCTATAGGAACCTTTGACAAAGGCCTAAAATCCATTAAATGGGGAAGACAATATTTGTTTAATAAATGGTGCTGGCAAAACTGGAGATCCATTTGCAGAAAAATGAAACATGATCTGTACCTCACACCATGCACAAAAACAAACTTCACATGGATCAAAGACTTAGATGTGAAACCTAAAATTATACAGTTCCTCAAGGAAAATTTAGGGGCAAATTTAAGGGCCTTAATATATACCATAAATAGACTATCAAGCATAACTCAAAATGCACAAACAGCAGAAGAGAAACCAGATGAATGGGACCTTCTAAAAATTAAATTTTAATGTGCTTCCAAAGACCTCTCCGAAAGAGTCAAAAGAGAACC
>NW_006933697.1:0-570 GCF_000298275.1 Orycteropus afer afer
GAAAACACCAATACCTCAACAACAAAAAGACAAACAATCCAATTCAAAAATGGGTAGAAGACATGAATAGACACTTCATCGAAGAAGATATTCAGTGGCCAACAAATACATGAAGAAATATTCATGATCATGAGCCATTAGAGAGATGCAAATCAAAACAATGAGATACCGTCTTGCTCCAGCACTAATAGCAAAGTTCAACAAGACAGAAAATAACAAATGCTGGCGGGGATGTGGAGAGATTGGGACTCTCCTACACTGCTGATGAGACTGTAAAATGATATAACCATTGTGGAAAGCAGTGTGGTGATTCCTCGAAACACTGGAATTAGAAATACCATTTGATCCAGCAATCCCATTACTAGGTATATGTCTTAAAGAAGTGATAGCCAAGACAAGAACAGATAACATGCACACCCATGTTCATCGCAGCACTATTTACAATAGCAAAAAAAAATGGAAACAACCTAGGTCCTCATCAACAGAATGGATAAGCAAACTATGGTACATATACACAATGGAATACTATGCAACCCTAAAGAATAATGTAGAATCTGGAAAACACTGCAT
>NW_006933697.1:3430-4307 GCF_000298275.1 Orycteropus afer afer
TTTTTTTTTTTTTCCCTCCAAATGATTTTGAGTTTTGTTCCATATTGTTCTCCCTCTCTATCCAGGATCTCCTACATCCCTCCCAAGTGGATGACAGTTCACCACCCTCGCTTCTAAGCATTCTGGCTGTACTTCTTCACAGATAGATTTTTTCATTCTCTGGCAGTCCATGGTATATTCAATATTTTTCACCAGCACGATAATTCAAGGGTATCAATTCTACTTTGGTCTTCTTTATTCATTGTCCAGATTTCACATGCATCTGAAGTGACTGAAAATACCATAGCTTGGATCAGGTGCACCTTAGTTCTCAAAGTGACATCTTTGTTTTTTAACATTTTAAAAACGTGTTCTGCAACAGATTTGCCCAATGCAAATACATCGTTTGATTTCTTGACTACTGCTTCCATGGGTGTTGACTGTGGATCCTAATAAAAGTAAATCTTTGACAACTTCAATCTTTTCTACATTTATCATGATTTTGCTTATTGGCTCAGTTGTGAGGATTTTTTTATTTTATTTTATTTATATTGAGGTGTAATCCATCAAAGGCTGTAGTTTTTGATCTTCATCTGTAAGTACTTCAAATCCTCTCAGCTTCCAGCAAGTAAGGTTGTGTTACCTGCATATGTTGTTGTTGTTGTTGTTCTGTGCCATCGAGTCAAACCCGACTCATAGCGACCCCTCCTTGGGTTTTCGAGGCAGTATCACTACGGAAGTAGGATTGCCCAACCTCCTTCCGAGGAGTGGCTGGTGGGTTTGAACTGCCAGCCTTCTGGTTAGCAGGCAAGTGTCTTAGCCACTATGCTACCAGAGCTCCTGCATATAGCAGGTTGTTAATGAGTCCTTCTCCAATCCTGACGTCACGATCTTCTAC
>NW_006933698.1:0-517 GCF_000298275.1 Orycteropus afer afer
AGGTAGTTCCAATAGCACTTCTTCCTCAGAGAGGTTTTCTGGCTCTGTACTCTGGTCCCTTGTTTGTATTACTTTACCTTGCTTCTGTGTGTGAAATGAGATTGTCAGATGTCTCTGAGACATTGTGATGTTATTGTATTTGTATTTAATTGGTGATTATTATGTTGGTGTGATTCACTCAGAGGTTTTTTTGTTTATTTGTTTTTTGCTTTTGCTTTGATATATTCAAGCAAGTGGGATTAGTGTGCTACTCTATTAACTAAATTGGCCGCACTTAGGCACTCACCACTTGTCTCCTGGAGGATGTGACAGAGAATGAGGATGTGTGCACAGATCTGTTAGCTATTTGTGTAGAGCAGTTGATAGTGGATTATGCTGGTATTGGCAGCCATTACTGTTCATCAGTTGGTGCAGAAGCAGGTGGTAGCTCTTGTCCAGTGGATGGGGCTGCAGGAGGTGTGGATGTGGTTGGGTCATGTGGGCACCGCTTATTTCTGGTCACTGGCCAAAAGCATGG
>NW_006933698.1:2252-2802 GCF_000298275.1 Orycteropus afer afer
TAGATGGTTCTAAACCCATTAGCCGCACCACAGAATGAAAATGGGGCAATCTACTTCCATAAAGATTTACTGCCTTGGAAGCCCAATGGGGTCACTATGAGTCGGAATCAACTCCATGGCAGTGGGTTTTTGGTTCACCCAGTCATCTGGTGGCAGTCATAAGGTCATAGCTAGAAGATGCATATTAAGCCATATTAAGTAATTTACTGCACTGCAGTCCATCATTGTTAATTATCTTGAATTTTATAAGTAGAAAATCGTATAATCTGCTATAAAGGACAACTTCCAGCTCTTTCTTTCTAATGTATGTAATTCTTCCCCTCCCTGCCCCCAACCTTGGTCTTCTACTATACTGGCTGAGACCTCCAAAATAAGGCTGGATTACAGAGGTGACATTGGCATCTTTACCATGTTCTTGACAAGATACTGCTTATGTTACACCATTATATGTGATATTTGCTATTGGTTTCTTGTAGATATTGTTAATAAAATAAATTTGCTTGTATTCCTGGATACCTATATTTTTTTTTTCCTACCAGAAGTATGTATA
>NW_006933699.1:0-845 GCF_000298275.1 Orycteropus afer afer
AATGTTTGGTAGAATTCTCCAGTGAAACCATCTGGGCCAGGACATTTTTTAGTTGGTAATTTTTTGATGACCTGTTCAATTTCTTCTTTTGTGATAGATCTGTTCAAATTTTCCACATCAGTCTGTGCTAGTTTAGGTCAGTGGTGTGTTTCTAGAAATCTGTCCATTTCTTCCAGATTTTCAAATTTGTTGTAGTACAGTTCTTCATAGTGTTCTGATATTATCCTTTTTTATTTCAGTTTGTTCTGTTGTGATGTCACCCATTTCATTTTTATTTGTGTTATTTGTATCCTCTCCCTCTTTTCCTTTGTTAAATTTGCCAGTGGTTTGTCAATTTTATTGATTTTTTCAAAAAAACAACTTCTGGTCTTGATTTTTTCTATTACCCTTCTATTTTCTGTTTCATTGATTTCTGCTCAAATCTTGATTATTTCCTTTCTTCTGGTGATGTGGGCTTTTCTTGCTGTTCTTTTTCAAATTGTTGGAGATTTTGGTTTAAAGTGTTACTTTGGCTCTTTCTTCTTTTTTGATGTGTGCATGTATTGCTATAAATTGGCCTCTGATCACTGCTTTTGCTGTGTCCCAAAGATTGTGGTATGTTGTGTTTTCATTCTCGTTCGATTCAAGGAATTTCTGAATTTCTATTTTTATTTCTTCCCTTACCCAGTCTTTACAAGGAGGGTAATATTCAGTTTCCACGTGTTTACTCTTTTTCTGTTGATCTTCCTATTGCTGATTTCTAATTTGGTAGCATTATTATCTGAGAAGATACTTTGGAGTATTTCAATGTTTTTAAATTTATTAAGTCATGCTTTATGGCCTAACATATGGTCTATCATGGAAAA
>NW_006933699.1:2000-3176 GCF_000298275.1 Orycteropus afer afer
ATCAGAGCTTATTCTTACTGGCTGTCCTTTGTAGGCAGCTTTTTGTTTTTCCCATGTGGCTTTCAGGATTCTGTCTTTGCCTGTGGTTTTAGTGAGTTTGATGATGACATGTCTTGGTGATTTTCTGTTGGGGTCTATCCTGTTTGGAGTTCTTTGGACTTCCTGAATGGATATATTCTCCTCTTTCATCATATCAGGGAAGTTCTCCAGCAAATCTTGGACAATTTTCTAAGTGGTTTTATTTTTCTCTTCCTGTTCTGGAATTCCAATGACACATAGGTTATTCCTTTTTATGGTATCCCACATAAGCCTTAGGCTTTCTTCATTTTGTTTTGATTTTTTTCTGAGTGATCCCTTTCCAAAGAAGTGTTCAGGTATTTGTCTTCAATCTCATTAATTCTGTCTTCCATTGTGTCAATTCTACCCCTTAGCACTTTCAATGTGCTATCTACTTCTGACAATTTAGTATTAATCCTCTGGATTTCTGTCTGTAGATTTGGAATCATTTGTAATTTTTCATTTATTTTGTTATTTTGTTCTTGTGTTTTCTTCCAAAATTCTTCTAAGGTTTTCTCTGTGTTTTCTTTGGTCTGTCTCTCAATCCTTTGAAGATACCTAAATATAGTTCTTTTTAATTCCTTATCAGAGAGTTCCAATGCTGCTTTTTCCTCAGGGATGTGTTCTGGGTCTATATCCTGTTCCTTGTTTCTACCACTTTATCCTGCTTCTTTGTGTGGACTGTGATGGTCTGTTGTCTCCAAGACATCATGTGTTGTATTTAGATTTCTGTTAACTGTTTGTGAAGAACAGCCAAGGGTGATTCAGGCTCTTCTTGGTGTTTGTTTTTTATCATTGGCCCATTGGTGGAGAAGGAGGTGGTGGCTCTCACTCAGTAAGTGAAGTTGCAGGAGATGTGGGTGTAGTTGTATCTTATGGGGACTGTTGCTCTATCCCACTCAGTTAGACAAAAATTACAATTCAATAAACATCAAAAAACTAAAAGCACATGGACAAAAGTACACCATGTAATCACACAGGAACAGTAACCAAAAAAAAAAGGAAAAAAAGAAGAAGAAAAAACAAGAAAACCTGCAATATCTGGGGATAGGGCACTAAGAGAAAAAAGGTAGATAAGGAGGATAATGAAGAAAAAAATGGGAAAAATGCAAAAAGAAA
>NW_006933700.1:0-593 GCF_000298275.1 Orycteropus afer afer
TTCCTTCCATATATAAACCTTTCCTTGACTTTTTACAATAATGAACTAATACAATATTTGTCCTTCTGTGATTGACTTACTTCACTCAGCATAATATCCTCCAAGTTCATCCATGTGTGTTGCAGATTCTACATTATTCTTTAGTGTTGCAAAATATTCCATTGTGTATATATACCATAGCTACCATAGCTTGGTTATCCATTCTTCTGTTGATGGATACCTTCTTGCTATTGTAACTATTGTAATTTTTTTTTTGCTGCAGTGAACATGGGTGTGAATATATCTATTCTTATCCTGGCTCTCACTTCTTTAGGATATATATCTAGTAATGGGATCAATGGATCAAATGGTATTTCTAATTCCAACTTTTTAAGGAATCACCATACTGATTTCCACGGTGGTTATATCATTTACAGTTCCACCAGCAGTGTATGAGAGTCCCACTCTCTCCACATCCTTACAGCATTTGTTATTTTCTGTCTTGTTGAATTTTGCTATTAGTGCTGGGGCAAGATGGTATCTCATCATTGTTTTGATTTGCATCTCTCTAATGGCTAATGGGGAGTTCTGGTAGCATAGTGCCTAAGGCACTT
>NW_006933700.1:2663-3397 GCF_000298275.1 Orycteropus afer afer
TAGAGAACCCAGTCTAACACATCATCTCTTCCCCCATTTAATGGAATTCAGCCCTTAGTCAAAAATCAGCTGACCATAGGTCAATGGATCTATTTCTGGGTTCTCACTTCTGTTCCACTGGTCTATGTGTCTGTTGTTATACCAATACCAGGCTGTTTTGACCACTGTATAGTAGGTTTTGAGATTCGGGAGTATGAGACCTCCTACTTTGTTCTTCTTCCGTAGTGTTTTGCTTATCCAAGGTCTTTTTCCTTTCCATATAAAATTAGTGATTGGGTTTTCCATATCCTTAAAGAATGTTGATGGGATCTGGATTGGGATTGCATTGAATGTATAGATTTTTTGGGGTAGTAATGGCATTTTCACAATGTTCATTCTTCCTGTCCACAAGCATGGTATGTTCTTCCATTTATGTAGATCTCTTATGGTTTCTTGAAGTAGTGTTTTGTAATTTTCTTTGTACAGGTCTTTTGTGTCCCTGGTGAGATTTATTCCCCAGTATGGTTATTATTATTATTATTATTTTGGTAGCTATTGTAAATTATATTGATTTCCTTTTTAATAATTTCTTTGCTGGTGTAGAGAACCAACTGATTTTTATATGTTGTATCCTGCTACTATGCTAAATCTCTCAATTAGTTCCAATAGTTTTTTTTTTTTTTTGCTGAGTCTCTTGTGTTTTCTATGTATAGGGTCATATCATCTGCAAATAGGGATAGTTTGACTTCTTCCTT
>NW_006933701.1:0-3178 GCF_000298275.1 Orycteropus afer afer
TGTTGTGAGTTAGGAGGTCGAGAGAGAACTGATGAGACCCTGTGTAATGAGAGAGAAGGTACTAGAGCAAGGAGCAACAAGGAGTGGGTAATGAGAGTCCCCAACAAAGACAACAACCTTTTATATACCTAACCTCCTTCGAAATGTGTGTCTTAGGTGCTATGTTGCTCCACCAGGTTGCAGTTGAATGCCCGAGAGACACTCGTTGACTTGTCCATAGTGATAAAATGGTTTAGACGGAGGATCCATGTGTGAAGCCATCTCAGTGTCCTGAAAGCTGTGAACCTGGCTGAACCCAGGCATTCTCTGGCTCCTGTGGAGTGGGGTGGATTGCTGTCACTGTGTCCGGGTACAGGCACGATGCTGGGAGAGCCACAAATTTAGCAACCCAGCAGGATTTTTAGCAAAGTGTTCCATCGTGAGAGGGTACAAGTCAGGGTATGCAGGCTATGATGTTACTTCCTTGACAATGGAGACCAATAGAACTCAGAACATGGGTCACCGGGTAAAGAGATGCTGGTGGTTCACTTCATGGCTCATTTCACTGAAGGCACTTGGTGAACCACCATGTCTCCCTGTTTTCTTCGGAAATCACGAGCTGGATGATTTCAGGTGTTTTAGGAAGATGGCTCTGCCCTCACCTCTGAAGACTCTGGCCGCCATCCGCCAAAAGGAATTTGAAGGTACCACAGGGTTTCCTAAGTCAGTCTCATCCAGGCCAGGCCACCACTCTGATCCCACCCAGGCAGCCCCAAACCACTCCTCATGGCTATTCCAGACCTTGTCCTCATGGGACACCAGATGAGGGGCCGGGAGGAAGGGAGGACACAAGCGATGAGGCCAAATGTTCTGACCATGAGGCAGGCTCACATTGGGACTAACACATGACATTGGGAAGGACGGTGTCATGTGATCGATACAAACTCGGTAGGCGTAGGTGCCGATGAAGATGATGGCAGTGGTGCTGTCTCTTAGCTAATCATTGTGGAGGGCATTCCGTGGCTCCACCCCATGATGTCTCCCCATCATGGGATCATTCTGCTGGTCATGACCAGGACTTTGCAACTGACTGGAAGTAGTTGATGAAATTGAGTGTACTGTCGGCTGAGCATCAGGGTGTGGACCAAGTCAGGATCTGGTTCAAAGCTCCATTCCAGCCAATCTTGTCACATAGGATGCTGGGACCTAAGTTTCCACCAGAAGTTCCAATTGACCCCCACACTTCAGGGTAGGGGCTCACTCAGGCTGAGCTGGCACCTTCCCTGGGAATTTGTTTCCCTCCATGACCACCCTCTGCGGTGCAGGTCCCTGTCACTGACTGGCCGTGGATGACCCTGGTTCATCAGTTGTCAGAGGTAGACATCTTGATCCCTTTTTCCAGGACCTCCTCCTCTCTGCTTAAGCTCTCTTATTCCCTGGGTAGTTTGAGATAGGAGAGGGCTGGTAGGTTGTGTTTAGCCACGACTGAGTGGACTTTTCGAGTTTTGTATTTTACGGCCTTTGTCTCATGCTGGCCATAATGATCATCTCCTCCAAATGGGTCCTTCCTTTCCACTTGTGGTCTAAGAGGGTGCACACTTTCCTGCTCCTGAGAAGGCCATGTGAGTAGGTTTCTGAGGACAGGTAGCAGTTAACCCATAAAGCAGAAGGTCATGCTGCATACCCAACACCCAGCACATGGTGTCAGACAGGGAACTGAATCTTCCTCTGATGGCCAATCTGGTACCAGGATCAGATAGGCAGCAAGGGGAGACCTCAAACCTAAAGGACATTGGATACCTCCAGAGATGGCAGATGCTCACTGTATCTGAAGGACTTCGGACAGGAGATAAACGAAGAGCAGGGGGATGGCAGTTGTGCCTCCTTCTCCCCTGAGTAAGACTTCACGAAGGCTCGGCCCAGACTAAGGGTGAGTGCATGTTCAGAGGGGTCTCAAATCTCAGCAAACCCAGGTGGCCAGAGAGTGTCCTGGGACACAGGCAACTCCCTGGAACACCAATGAGATCTCTCCTAAGTTTTTCTCCCTTTAAGGACCCTCATCCAACCCTAAGGAATCCTATCTCAAAACCTTCTCCTCTACTCAACTCCCCACTCCAGCCTTGGCCCTGTGCCAACTGTTTCTTCCAATGCTTCCTTGACTATTGGAGGGGAAGCCCTGTGGATGTCTTTCCCTTGTTCTTTGTCATTGCCAACTCTTCCATGTGGCTTACTCTCTTTAGTGCTTTCACTTTGGCACTAGATGTCTCATCTGTCAGTTGGCTTGACAGTCCATTCACATTTGTTTCCACATGCACACATCCTGACCTGTGAGGGAGACACCTCTTTTATTCCCCAGAGGCCACTGTTGATGTTCTGATATATCTTATTCACAGAGCCTTGGTGGCAGGTGGTTGTTGGTCCTGCAGTAGTTAGCTTTCAGGAGCCGTTAATGTCACTAAACATTTGTTCTCTCACCTCTACGAGGGCTTGTGGCCTGAGGTGTCACTGGGCTTTTGTTAGTCATACAGGTATTGACCGTGACCATGTGGTTAACCCAAAGATCGGAGGTGCCCAATATTGGAAGTCCTTCTCCAACCTCATATACTGCTCATTAAATGGAGTATTGGTTACTGCTGGAAGCAGTTGTGTGTCTCCTGCCACATTCACTGAAGCCTCAGCATCCCAATCTGAGCCACACCCCCCGACATGTCTGGCAGTTCTTCTTGCTGTTTCAGACTATGACCCTTCTCTGTCCCACATCCAGAGAAACAGTGGATCGGAAACATTTTTTTTTTTTACCTGAACCAGAGGTCTGTTGTGTTGTCTGTTGACAATGTGATGGTCCCGCGTTCCCTGCAGAGCTTGGGCTCGTCAACTTGAGCTGCCAGCAGCTGCCTGCCATAGGAGATGCCTCTAGCTCATGTGGACCTGGAACAGGAGGCAGAACTGAAGCCCATGATCGAGAAGCCTTCACCCAGCCCCTAGCTAGCACTTTCAACTTGGAGTACTACTTGTCTCAACAATTGTAAGAGGACAGATTCCTGTTTCTCAAAATATTGCCTTTGGTTATTTGTCTTAGAGCAGCACTAGAGAACCAATACACTGCTCTACAGGCAGAGGCAGCCCCAGAACCTCCTTCAGCATTCGTGTAAGCTACCCTGAGCTTGAGCCCACGGCCTGCCTTTCCCTGACCTGAGAC
>NW_006933702.1:0-2278 GCF_000298275.1 Orycteropus afer afer
TGCTCCCATCAGTAACAATGCACAAAGAACACTGCAACTATGGATACATCACCTGGGTCAGTACACTTCCAGGACTTCTCATTTCCCTCTAGAAGAGCACCGAGTTAACCAGACTAGCTGGGAGCTAGAAGCAGTAGAGAGGGAAAGTGCCCGCTACTTCAGTAGGTGAGTCCCAGACTGCTGGGAAATGCTTTGGGTGCAATAAGCATTCCCACTGTCCCTGATTTATCCAGGTCTCTCGGCACATTGAACAGAAACCTCAGTTTCTGGGCTGCTTACATTAGCAACTAAGAGGGGCAGTAAAGCAACCAACTCTGTTCCTTAAAAACATTTTCAGTATCTTGTATGGATTGTTTTTCTATTTGTAAGAACTAAATTGAATTGTAATGTTTTTCATGTTACACCTTTCAGCAAGGTCAACAAATATTTATTAAGAGCTGTGTATGTGCATTAATAAAAACAGCTAACAGTCATTGAGCTGTTATTGTTTCAAGACTGTTTCTACACCTTTACAAGTATTAACTAACTTACTGCAATACTCCTGTGGTGTTGTATCCCCATTTTATAGATATGGAAAGTAAGGCATGGGGAGTTTAATTGATTTCCCTCAAAGTGACACGACTACATAGTTGGGCAGCCAGGATTAGAAGGCAGATTTGTCTGATTCCAGAAGACCCAGTCTTGACCACCATGATACAATTCAATAAATTATGTAGAAGCTCCCATTTTACAAGTTGCATTCATATCAGAATCATGTTTTGTTGGCCTTGTTGAGTTGATGTGGTGACCCCATGTGATAGAGTAGAATGTCTCTCATAGGATTTTTGTGGTAGTTAAGGTTATATGCCAACTTGCTGGGCCTGGTTTTGAGTGGCTGGGCAGCTGGATGTAGTGATTCCCTGTTATGAGACTGGTCATCAACTCCATGGTGGAATCTACTGTGAGCAGCTGAATAGCTGCCTTAGGGATGTGGTCTGCTTCTAGTATGTAAGAATTTTTTAGAAAGGTCTCTGAGCTTTTGGGCATGCTTGGATCCTTCATGTAGCTGAGTCTTCATTCAGCAGTCTGCCATGTTGTTTGCCGATCTTGGGAGTGTTTCTGGTCTTGAACTAGTGGCCTACTGTATTGCTTGATAATCTCGAGACTACACAATTTTACTTGTTGACTTTGGGTTTGTCTGCCTCTGCAGTCAGGAGCTGCCTGAGTTAAGAGATGTCTCCAGCTCCAGTGGGCCGGGAGCAAGAGGCAGAGCTGAAGCCCAAGGTCAAGGCACCTTCACCCAGCCCCTAGAGTTGGCACTTTGAACTTGGACTTCTAGCCTCCTAAACTGTAAGAAAATAAATTCCTGTTTGTTAAAGCCATCCATCTGTGGTATTTTCTGTTAGAGCAGCACTAGAGACCTGGGTAACAGTCATTGAGTTGTTACTGGGAGCAGATTGCCAGGTCTTTCTCCTGCAGAGCTCATAACTAGGTTCAAACCATCAACCTTTGGGTTAGTAGCCAAGTGCTTAACCACTGTGCTACCAGGGCTCTTTATGGGCTAACAGGCAGACTGAACTAAAGAGTCTTTGAAAGGACTGAGATGTGAGTTTTGATTTCAGTGTAATTACCTGACATTTGAGCTCAAGCTTCTCCATCTATAAAATTGTCATAATGGTATACCTGCTTTGCAGTGTTATGATGGTTTGACTTAATATGCAGAAAACTGGGAGTAGAATAAATTATAGCCATTATGTTGTTATTTCAAGATATATATAAACAAAACTTGGAGTAAAATAAACTGTAGCCATTATGTTGCTATATTCATGATATATCCAAACATAACTTTTGTAATTAACCCATCAAATGTCCTAAAGTAGAGTTTCTTAAACTGGACTTGAAGGCCCGGGATGGCAGGTGTTTAAAGCATTAGGCTGCCACTCCCTGGGAGGACAAGAAGGCAGTCTGCTTCTGTAAAGGTTTACAGCCTTGGAAACCCTACAGGGCAACTCTACTCTGTCCTATAGGGTCCTAATGAATTGGAACTGATTGGATAACAGTGGATGTTTTGGGTTTTTGGGAGTCCGCCAATGTATTCTTGGAGGATCTGTGAGTTCTCAAGCTTGAGAAACTGAGTTAAAGCATTCCTACATTATAGCACACAGTCATTTCCACTAACTGCGGAGGCAAAAATAGGGTGGCAGGAAATAATACCCACTTTGATAATTAGCAAATCAAATCAGCAATATGCACTGCTCACACCTGCATCGATTAAGGAACACAAGATAGAGAGAAAAGT
>NW_006933702.1:2559-3223 GCF_000298275.1 Orycteropus afer afer
CTGGTGGGTTTGAACCACCAGCCTTCTGGTTAGCAGTCAAGTGCCTTAAGCACTATCCACCAGAGCTTCCAGAAATCATTGCTGGAGCTTTAGAAATTGTACAAGGGGAGAAGCAAAGTGTTGTCAAAGAAAAATCTTTACAGGCAGTCAGTCCCCAGATAACAAACTAGTTCCATTCCTAAATCTGTCTTTAAATCTAAATTGTACCTAAGTCAGAACAGTTAGGTATGGTTCATATCTAAAGTCAGTCAAATGTTTGTCTTAGTATCTAGTATACAGTGTACATTCTATGCATAAAATCATTTTTTAAAATTCCAAATATATTAAGACATCTTTAATATAATAATATAGTAATAATAATAATATGCTTTGATTATTTGTGGGTGGCAAAGTAGCACCCAATTGTTATTAGGAACCACTTGAATTTTTCACATAATAGGCTTTACAAGGGTTGGTTCCTAACAACTGGCTGTACATAAGTTAGACGGCTGCAACCCGGGGACTGCCTGTACTATACTCTGGAAATGCCAGCTTCCTGGTGATTTCACATATACTTTGACATTTCCTACTTTGTGGACATAAAGAGGGAAAAAAAAAAACAAAACCCTAGGTGCCATCCAGTCAATTCCGGCTCGTGATGAGCCCGTGTGTGCAGAGTAGAACC
>NW_006933703.1:0-1947 GCF_000298275.1 Orycteropus afer afer
GTGGAGGGTCGACGAAAGAGGGGGAGGCCTTCAATGAGATGGATTGACACAGTGGCTGCAATGATGGGCTCAAGTACAGCAGGGATTGTGGGGCTGGCGCGGGATCAGGCAGTGTTTAATTCTGCTGTGCATGGGGCACTATGAGTCGGAAACAACTCAATGGCACTTAACAACAACAACAAGCTCTAGTTCTGTAAGTTACTCAATGGCTTTCAAAATCAGCTAGAATTTCTGTTTACAACTAATTACTCTTACAATATATCTGACAATTAGAAGTGTCTAAAGTAACTGCCAAAGAAGACTACAAGCTTCCAAAGAACAAGGACTGTAGCTTTATGTAGCAGGGTGGGATTTAAACTTCAACAGTATCGGCAGCTTAAATCACGCCATTCATTCCTTCGTTCTCATGTCTTTGTAAGCTTCTGACCCTCTCCAACACCACCATTCCTTTCCAGAAAAAAAGGGTATCATCCTTCTGTATCTTAGCTGAAAACCACACACACACACACACACACACACACACACACCACACACACAAACCCACTGCCATCGAATCTATTCCAATTCACACCGACCCCCACTGGGTTTCGAAGGCTGTAAATCTTTACAGAAGCAGACTGTTTCATCTTTCTTCCATGGAGTGGCTGGTGGATTCGAACCACTAACCTTCTGGTTTGCAATCAAATGCCTTACCCACTGCCCACCAGAGCTCCTTAAGCTGAGGGAACTTCTCATGTATGAGCATTCCAAAGGGTGGTGACAGCGTGTGTTACACCACATTCTCATCTCCTATCAGAAGGACACTAGCAGCAGCATCTTAGATATTCAGCTTCCATCTCACTTCCAAGTCTTTTTCCAAAAACAGGATCATCAGAGAGTTTTGTTTTTTTTTTTTTTCAAACAAAGTGAAATCACTTATTAGAAACCAAGATTAGTCGTTTGGCAGAACGGCAAAAACAGTCAAAGGAGAATGAGTGTTTCTAAGTGGGTACTGATATGAATTGTTCAAAGTTCCTCTAAACCCTGGTCCCCAACAAATCAGTCTGACCACAGGGTAAAAGTCTCAACAAATGAATACACATCAAACACAGCTTCAAGCAAGAAAGAGACAACCGCCAAAAATTAAATTTAATGGCCAAGATGGCTACTTGTTCTTAGGCTTCTTCAGATGAAAACACTCTTCCTCTTCTGAAGGAATCCTAAGAGAGATGGGAAGCAGGACCCTACACCCACTGCAGCAGCCTAAGGCAGGCAGACAGAAGGCTATTGATGCTGGCACACCAGTCATATGCTACCATCTTGAATGCTGAGGGAGTGAACAGAGGTGCAGGGTTGATCAGAGTAAGGGCAGAGAAGTTAAGACTAAAGTAGAAAAGCAGGAGCGTTCATGGTAGAGTATTCACGGAGTCCGGAAGGGCACCAGCAGTAGTGCTCGTGGTAACGGAGTTCGGAAGGACACCAGCATGAGCATTCACAGTAACTAAGTTCAGAATGACACCAGTCCATGTCCAGTGGTGCTTGGAATATCACAATGCACCATTCCGGTGAAAGGATTTGGGCTCTTCCTTTGTCTTCCTTGTACTCTGGCCAAGCCAGGAAAAGCTGGCGGGGGTCGGGAGGAATGTCAATTTTTCTTTCTAGCTCCACTTGAGAGATGAGGAAAAGCTCAAACTCAGAAAGGTTCTATGGCTGGGTCAGATTAAGGCTCAGCTGGCAACATTACATGGATGACAAACAGTGGAGCTAGCTAATTAACACATGCCTACTGACTCTAAATTCAGTTCTCTTTCTATTTCATCAGAATGTCCAAAAATAGATGCCTAAGGCTTCTGACTGCTAACCAGAAGGGTGGTAGCTCAAACTCACCAGCCACACCATGGAAGCAAGACCAGCCAATCTACTTCTGTTAAGATTTACTGACTCAGAACCATGATGGGGGTCACTATG
>NW_006933703.1:2047-2843 GCF_000298275.1 Orycteropus afer afer
ACAGCTAAGGGAGACAAACTTGTCTGTCAGTTTGTCATCCTGTGAGGCTTGTACGTTGCTGTGAGGCTTGAGGCTGTGCCACTGGTGTTTCAGACGTCAGCAGAGTTGCACATGGCATACAGGTTTCAACACAGCTTGCAGACTAAGACAGACTAGGAGGAAGGAGGAGGCCATCCACTTCTCAAAAATTGGCCAGGGAAAACCTTATGAATAGCAGAGAAACACTGTCTGATACATTACTGGCAACCTTATGAACAGCCTGGAAACACTGTCTGGTACAGTGCAGGAAGACGAGCCCCTTCCATCAGAAGGCATTCAGAATAGGACTGGGAAAGAGCTGCCTCATCAGAGTAGAACCAACCTTAATGATATGGATAAAGTAAAGCTTTTGGGACCTCCATGTGCTGACATGGCACGTGTCAAATTGAGGAGAAACAGCTGCAGACACCCATTAATAATCAGAACATGGAATGTACAAAGTATGAATCTAGGAAAATTGGAAGTTGGCAAAAATGAAATGGAACACATAAAGATTGATATCCTAGGCATTACTGAGCTGAAATGAACCAGTTTGGGGCATTTTGTATCAGACAACCATATGTTCTACTATGCCAGGAATGACAAATTGAAGAGGAATGATGTGGCATTCATCATTACAAAGGATGTTTCAAGATCTGTCCTGAAGTACAATGCTGTCAGTGACAAGATAATATCCATACGTCTACAAGGAAGACCCATTAATATGACTATTATTCAAATTTACACACCAACCACCAAAGTCAAAGATGAGGAAATT
>NW_006933704.1:0-3298 GCF_000298275.1 Orycteropus afer afer
CAGAAGGCTGGTGGTTCAAACCCACCAGCCACTCCTCAGAAAGAAGATGGGGCAATCTACTTCCATAGTGATACTGCCTCAGAAACCCAAGGAGGGATCGCTATGAGTCGGGTCCAACTAAATGGCACATAACAACAACAACAAGGCTGATGCCTATGAAGTGGAGGTCAGACATGTTTCCTTTTTCCAACCTTTTTACCAATTTTGACACCAATTGTCCCTCTCACAGCTTTCTCTGCTTCTCTGCTGGGTTTGACAATTTGTTGCACTGACCACACAGAACTCATAGAAAATATTCAGGATTATGGGTTTTATTAGGAAAGTAACAGGTTACAAGTCAGGATCAGGAAAGACTCAGGATACAGTTCTTTGATCATGACAGCCTTCTCATAGCCTTGCCTATAGGCAAGCCTCTCTCTGGTCTACAACCTTGGCCTCTCAGGATGGCCCAGCCCTCTGCCCTCTACCCTGCAAGTGTAATAAGACTCTTTTACTGCACAGATAAGTACCCAGAGGCACTCTACTCTGCCAACAAGCCTCTTGCCTGTAGGCACTCAGCTTTCTAACCACATGGGCTGGGAAGTCTCCCACCGATCTCCTGGTTCTGCTGCCTCGGCTGCCACCATCCCTCTGCCACTGCTTCTCACCATCTCCAATATCACAGCTCTCTGTCTCCTGGGTCTAGGAACTTCCTAGTACAGGAACCCCATGTCCAAAGAACATGCACTGCTCTCATTTCTTCTTGGTGATAGTCAGGACCTCCCTTTCCACCTCTGGGATGGCTCATTTTAATCCTAGTGATGAAAAAACTGACCAATCCCTCATTAGAGGTTCCATACACCTTATTTGCAAGGTCTTACCCCCACAGGACATCCAGGTAAAAAGGGCGGGAGGCAAGGCTAAGCCCCAAGTCCCCTAGAGCCAGGAAAGAGAGGGAGCAGCCAGGGACCACAAAGTAGCAGGTTTCAGGTAGGAAATAGGTAAGGGGAGGGCGCAGAGGTTTCCAACAGCTTAGGGGAGACAGAGTTGTCTGTCAGTTTGTCATCCTGGGGGGCTTGTACATTGCTCTGAGGCTTAAGTCTGTGCCACTGGTGTTTCAGATGCCAGCAGAGTTGCATGTGGTGCACAGGTTTCAACACAGCTTACAGCCTAAGACAGACTAGGAAGAAGGAGGAGGCCATCCACTTCTTAAAAATTGGTCAGGGAAAACCTTATGAATAGCAGAGAAATATTGTCTGATACATTACTGGGCAACTTTATGAATAGCTCAGAAACATTATCCAACACAGTGCAGGAAGAAGAGCCCCTTGGGTTGGAAGGCACTCAAAATAGGACTGGAAAAGAGCTGCCTCATCAGAGTAGAACCAACCTTAATCATATGGATAAAGTAAGTCTTTCAAGACCTCATTGTGCTGACATGGCATGACTCAAATTGAGGAGAAACAGCTGCAAACATCCATTAATAATCGGAACATGGAATATATGAAGTATGACTCTAGGAAAGTTGGAAGTTGTAAAAAATGAGATGGAATGCATAAAGATTGATATTCTAGGCATTAGTGTGCTGAAATGGACCAGTTTTGACCATTTTGAATCAGACAACCATATGATCTACTGTGCCAGGAATGACAAATTGAAGAGGAATGGCATGATATTAATCATCACAAAGGATGTTTCAAGATCTGTCCTGAAACACAATGCTGTCAGTGATAGGATAATAACCATACGCCTACAAGGAATACCCATTAATACAACTATTATTCAAATTTATGCACCAACCACCAAAGCCAAAGATGAAGAAATTGAAGATTTTTATCAACTTCTGTAGTCTGAAATTAACCGAACATGCAATCAAGATGTGTTATTATCACTGGTGATTGGAATGCAAAAGTTAGAAATAAAGAAGAATCACTGGTAGTTGGAAAATTTGGCCGTGGTGACAGAAATAACACTGCATATCGCATGACAGAATTTTGCAAGACCAACAACTTATTCATTGCAAATACCTGTTCTCAACAACACAAATGGCAGCTATACATGTGGACTTGTCCAGATGGAGTACACAGGAATCAGACTGACTACATCTATGGCAAGAGGAGATGGAAAAGTTCATTATCTTCAGCTCCAACAAGGCCAGGAGCTGACTGTGGAACAGACCATCAACTGCTCATATGCATGTTCAACTTGAAGTTGAAGACAATTAAAACAAGTCCATGAGAGCCAAAATATGACCTTGAATATATCCCTCCTGAATTTAGAGACCATCTAAAGAACAGATTTGATGCATTGAACACCAATGACTGAAAACCAGAAGAATTATAGGATGACATCAAGAGCTTCTCAGAAGGAAGTTTGGGCAATCTACTTCTGTAGTGCTATCTCCTCGGAAACCCAAGGAGGGGTCGCTATGAGTCTGATCTGACTCAGTGGCACATAAAAACAACAGCAAGAGCAACATCCATGAAGAAAGCAAGAGGTCATTAAAAATACAAGAAAGAAAAAGACCAAAATGGATGTCTAAAGAGACTCTGAAACTTGCCCTTGAGCGAAGAGTAGCTAAAGCAAATGGAAGAAATGACAAGATAAAAGAGCTGAACAGAAGATTTCAAAGAGCAGATTGAGCAGACAAAGCCGATTACTATAATGAAATGTACAAAGCCCTGGAGTTAGAAAACCAAAAGGGAAGAACATGCTCGGCATTTCTCAAGCTGAAAGAACTGAGGAAAAAAAAATTAAGCCTTGAGTTGGAATATTGAAAGATTCTACGGGCAAAATATTGAATGATGCAGGAAGCATCAAAAGAAGATGGAAAGAATGCACAGAGTCACTGTACCAAAAAGAACTGGTCGATCTTCATCCATTTCAGGAGGTGGCATATGTTCAAGAACCAACGGTATTGAAGGAAGAAGTTGAAGCTGCACTGAAAGAATTGGCGAAGAACAAGGCTCCAGGAATTGACGCAATACCCATTGAGATGTTTCAACAAACAGATGCCCCGCTGGAGGCATTCACTCAGTTATGCCAAGAGATTTGGAAGACATCTCTGGCTACATGGCCAACTGACTGGAAGAGATCCACATTTGTATCCACTCCAAAGAAAGGTGATCCCATAGAATGTAGAAATTATTGAACAATATCATTAATATCACATGCAAGTAAAATCTTACTGAAGATAATTCAAAAATGGTTGCAGCAGTATATTGACAGAAAACTTCCAGAAATGCAAGCTGGATTCAGAAGAGGATGTGGAACGAGGGATATCATTGCTGATGTCAGATGGATCTTGGCTGAAAGTAAA
>NW_006933705.1:0-481 GCF_000298275.1 Orycteropus afer afer
GGGTTTGAACCGCCAGCCTTCTGGTTAGCAGTCAAGCGCCTTAGGCACTATGCTACCAGAGCTCCCAGTTGTCTTAAGTGAAGAAATATATGTGTGGATATGCACACAAACACTCAAATTCCCTATTTCTGTAACTATCTATCTATATACCTCTAATATCAACCCAACATCACAAACTTTGTTCTACTCTTACCAATTCTATATATGCAACTTCCCCCTGTCCAATGAACACGCTGGCTCCCATTATCTATTACCTATTCACTTATCTGCTCATTCTTAGAACACACTGAAAACAAAACAAAAAACACAAACATAAAACCAACAAAAAGAAACCTACTACTAATTACAGTGCAATATTTGTATGAGTCCCTTTTGTCATTAGACTGGGGGTATTGTAAAGTTGGGAGCTCTGGTAACATAGTGCCTAAGGCACTTGACTGCTAACCAGAAGGCTGGCGGTTCAAACCCACCAGCCACTCCT
>NW_006933705.1:1915-3175 GCF_000298275.1 Orycteropus afer afer
GCCCCACGTTGGACAGGACGAAGTCTGCTATCTGGCTGCCCAACTCTTTCTCCGAAGAGAACAGGACCTCTCCCGCTCGCAGGAGCTCAGAGCGCACGTCTGGGAGCGGGCTCATGCATTGCCGCGTGGCGTCTCGGCCCGGAGTCACGGCGTCGCTCCACACGGACCAGAGCCAGGGCCTGGGCAGCGGGCCTGGAGCACAGACAGGCAGGACAGCGTGCACGGCCGGGCTCACGGGCCACTACAGGGCCACTCGTGAGGGCCAGAGAATATCCCCTTGTCTAGACCCAATCTCAACCAGCAAATACCCAGTCTGACCCAAATTTTGAGACCTTCCATGTGGACAGGGAAGAACCGTTAGGAGCATCAGGGGTAGACAGAGATACAGCCACAACCACCTAGTGTTTCACACTGATTTAAATGAAATCCAATAAAAATGCTTATCACATAAAAACATAATCTATAACATTCATGGTGCATAAAATAATAATATATTTTAAATAGCATAATAAGTAGTATATTAAAAGGTAATAAAATATACTGCATATTAAATTGTATGTTTAAAATATTCATATGTATTTAATAAAATATTCAGTTCCTCATCACACCTGCCACATGATAATATCTCATCAGTTTCATGTGCCCAGTGTCTAACACATTGGTCAGCACACACACAGAACATTTCCATTATTCTAGAAATTTCTGTTGGACAGTGCTGAGTTCTAGACCAATACCAAAAACAAAACAAAACAAAACAAATTCACTGCTGTTCAGTCATTTCCAACTCATAGACCCCTCTCTGGGTTTTCGAGGTGGTATCTCTATGGAAGTAGATTGCCCAGTCTCCCTTCCGAGGAGTGGCTGGTGGGTTTGAACCACCAACCTTCTGGTTAGCAGTGAGATGTCAATCATTAACTTAAAAAAAGAAAGAAAGAAATAGAATAACAAGCAGATCAAGGCTGATTGTTTCATTAAAATGAAACAGTGCCTTTCAAGGGCAGGAGGCCCAGAAAATTAGTTCCTGGAGGTTGGTGAGAGAGGGGGGCTACTTGGTGGGGCCTCAGGGCTGTGGGCCGGGAACCCCTCAGGGCAGACCCTCGGCTACGCCTAAACTGTGCTCTACGCAGCACAAGACGAGACTCCAAGCCCGGGATCAGGGATGTTAAGAAGGGAAGGAAGAACGTGGGTCGCCGAGAGCTGGGGAAACAGGTCACGGGGCCCCGAGTGCAGGACTGGGCCTCTCATCACACCGCATCTCCC
>NW_006933706.1:0-629 GCF_000298275.1 Orycteropus afer afer
GATAGAATTTTGCAAGACCAACAACTTATTCATTGCAAATACCTTTTTTCAACAACACAAATGGTGGCTATACATGTGGACTTCACCAGATGGAATACACAGGAATCAGATTGAGTACATCTGTGGCAAGAGGTGATGCAGAAGTTCAATATCTTTGGCCATAAAAGGCCAGGAGCTGATTGTGGAACAGACCATCAACTGCTCATATGCACATTCAAGTTGAAGTTGAAGACAACTAAAACAAATCCATGAGAATGAAAAAATGACCTTGATAACATCTCTCCTGAATTTAGAGACCATCTAAAGAATAGATTTGATGCACTGAACAACAATGACTGAAAACCAGAAGAATTGTGGGATGACATCAAGTATATCATCCATGAAGAAATCAAGAGGTCATTAAAAAGATGAGAAAGGAAGAAAAGACCAAAATTGATGTCAGAAGAGACTCTGAAACTTTCTCTTGAGTGGAGAGTAGCTAAAGCAAATGGAAGAAATGACAAGCTAAAAGAGCTGAACAAAAGATTTCAAGGAGCAGTTCAAGGAGACAAAGCCAATTACTATAATGAAATGTGCAAAGACCTGGAGTTAGAAAAGCAAAAAGGAAGAACATGCTTGGCATTTCTCAA
>NW_006933706.1:2246-3298 GCF_000298275.1 Orycteropus afer afer
TTTTCAATTGCCTCATATGCATGTGAGAGCTGGACAATGAATAAGGAAGACCGAAGAAGAGTTGATGTTTTTGAGTTGTGGTATTGGAGAAGAATGCTAAGAGTACCATGGTCTACTAAATGCAACACAATGCAATGCAACGCACTGCCATCGAGTTGGATCCGACTCATAGTGACAACCTCCTTGAGTTTCCGAGGCAATATCACTACAGAAGTAGATTACCCAACCTTCCTTCCCAGGAGTGGCTGGTGGGTTTGACCTAGACCACCAGAGCTCCCTGGTCTGCTAAAAGGACTAACAGATCTGTCCTGGAGGAAGTGCAGCTGGAATGCTCCTTGGAAGTGAGAATGGCCAGACTTCGTCTCACCTACTTTGGTCGTGTTGTCAGAAGGAACCATTCCATGGAGGATATCATGCTTGGTAAAGTCGAGGGTCAACGAATAAGGGGAAGGCCCTCAATGAGATGGATAGGCACAGTGGCTGCACCGATGGGCTCAGATATAGCAAGGATTGTGAGGCTAGCACAAGACCAGGCAGTGTTTCATTCTGCTGTGCATAGGGTCGCCATGAGTCAGAGACCACTCGATGGTGCCTAACAACAACAATAGTAATTCTATGTTTAACTTTTTGAGGAATCCCCAAACTCTTTTCCACAGTTGTTATGCCATTTAAAATTCCCACCAGCAATGGATGAGGGTTCCAGTTTCTCTACAACCTCACCAACACCTACTATTTTCTGTTTTGTTAATCATTGCCATTCTATTAGGAGTGAGGTGTTATCTCATTGTGGTTTAGATGTATCTCTCTCTCTCTCTCTAATGACTAGTAAAGAGGAATCCTAGTTGCACAGTGGTTAAAAAACTTGGCTGCTAAACTAAAGGTTGGTGGTTTGAATCTACCAGCCACTACATGGGAGAGAGATGTAGCAGTATGTTTCAATAAAAATTTACAGCCTTGGAAACACTATGGAGCAGTTATTCTTTGTCCTGTAGTGTCACTAGAGCAAGAATAAACTCTACAGCAATAGGAATAGCTAATACAGCTTTTAGAAC
>NW_006933707.1:0-511 GCF_000298275.1 Orycteropus afer afer
TCTTCCTCTTGTGGGATTAGAGGAGGTCAGAACATGTGGCCTCCTTGCTGTTTTTGCAGTCCACCAAAGCCAAAGATGAAAAAATTGAAGATTTTTAACAACTTTTGCAGTCTGAAATTGACCGAACATGCAATCAAGATGTGTTAATTATCACTGGAGACTGGTATGCAAAAGTTGGAAACAGAAGAATTACTGGTAGTTGGAAAATTTGGCCTTGCTGACAGAAGTAACGCTGGAGACTGTATGATAAAATTTTGCAAGACCAATGACTTACTCAGTGCAAATATCTTTTTTGAACAACACAAACAATGGCTATACACATGGTGTGTTGGATTGGGTTCTCTAGAGAAACACAAAAACCAGAAAAGTATATATATATATATATATATATATTTATAGAGAGAGAAAGAGAGAGCGAGAGAGAGATTTATCTTAGATAAATGGCTCACAAGCGTGTAGAAGCTGACAAGTTCAAGCTGAAAAGTTCGTCTCTGGAGGGGGATGGGGCCCA
>NW_006933707.1:2622-3713 GCF_000298275.1 Orycteropus afer afer
TGCAGCCACCCCTAACTCACACCCACTTTCTGGACTGGCAAGAATTCCATCTCAGTCTGTGTGCTCAAATGGAGCCTGAGTGCCCTGCCCTGATTTTTTTCTTTTATCATTTTTTTTAGTTTGTTTGTTTTGAAACTACTACTATTATTATTACTTTTGTCCTTTTTACCATTATTCTTTATTCTTTCCCTCACAGATTCTACTTTTCTGCTTTTGTACTTTTCCCTGTTCATGGTTGCATTTTTTTTTTCTTTCTCATGGTGAACCCCATTCCTTGTTTTCCTTTTTGTGTTCTCCCATTTTTTTCTTCATTATCCTCTTTCTCTACCTTTTTTCTCTTGTTGCCTTCTCCCCAGATAGTGCATTTCTTTCCCCCCCTTTTTTTTCTTCATTGCTGTTCCTGTGTGATTACACGGTGTGTGTTTTGTCCATTTGATTTTACTTTTCTGAAGGTTATTAAATTGTTATTTTTGTCTAACTCAGTGGAAGACAGCAACAGTCCCCATATGACACAACTACACCCACATCTCCAGTGAGAGCCACCACTTCTTTCTCCACCAATGGGCCAATGATAACCACTGAGAAGACCCTGATTCACCCTTAGTGGCTCTTCATAAACAGTTAACAGAGATCTAAATACAACATCATGGTGTCTCAGAGACAAGAGACCATTACAGTCCACACAAAGAAGCAAGATAAGTGGTAGAAACAAGGGAGCAGGATACAGACCCTGAACACATACCTGAGGAAGAAGCAGCATTAGAACTCTCTGATAAGGAATTCTAAATAATTATATCTAGGTATCTTCAAAGGATTGAGAGACAGACCAAGGAAAACATAGTCAAAACCCTAGAGGAATTTTGGAAGAAAATACAAGAACAAAATGACAAAATAAATGAAAAAATTAGAAATGATTCTAAATCTACAGGTAGAAATCCAGAAGAGTAATACTAAATTGTCAGAAATAGATAACACATTGGAAGGGCAAAGGAGTCGAATCGATGCAATGGAAGACAGAATTAGTGAGATTGAAGGCAAATACCTGAATACTTCTTTGGAAAGGGATCAATCAGAAAAAAAATCAAAACAAA
>NW_006933708.1:0-1521 GCF_000298275.1 Orycteropus afer afer
GGAGGGTCAATGAAAGAGGGGGAGGCCTTCAACGAGATGGATTGACATGGTGGCTGCAATGATGGGCTCATGTATAGCAGGGATTGTGGGGCTGGCGCGGGATCAGGCAGTGTTTCGTTCTGCTGTTCATGGGGTCGTTATGAGTCGGAAACGACTTGATGGCATTTAACAACAACAACAACAACATAAATCTTTATGGAAGCTGACTGCCACATCTTTCTCCTGCAGAGAAGCTGGTGGATTTGAACCACCAACCATACAGTTAGCAGCTGAGTGCTTAACCATGGCATCACCAGGGCTCCTTGTATTGTTGTAGGAAATGTATAATATTTAATTGCCCCAGTAGTATATTGAGACATAATTTCATCATATGTTTATTCAATAAAATGGTTTTACCACATTTATAAAGCTCATGTGTTAATTTCATGCAAATGGAATATGTTATTTTCAAATGATTGCAAATGAGATTTTAGTGATTTCAGCAAACATAATTAACAATTTCTTGAGAATATACCTTTAAATATCAAGAAAATTGAAAGTTAGAGTAAAGTATCAACACTTTTTTGAAATTAGATTCTAAAATGTTGGTATTTTACTTTTGCCCTACCAATTCTGCACAAAGAAACATACTACAGACACTTGTTTTTAGTTGCCATCCAGTCGAATCTTACTGTTCATAAATAAAATTTAAAAGGATATTCGATATAGTAATATTAGTACAAAAATACTAGAAACAACCAAAGGTTCAATAAGAGTTGTTGTTGTTGTTATTTGCTGTCGAGTCAGCCCTGACTCATAGCCACCCCTCCTTGGATTTCTGAGGCAGTATCACTACAGAAGTAGGATTGCCCAACCTTCCTTCCGAGGAGTGGCTGGTGGGTTTGAACCGCCAGCCTTCTGGTTAGCAGTCAAGTGCCTTAAGCACTATGCTACCACTTACTAAAACTAATGTGGAACATTAATAAAATGAATATAATGCAGTTATTAAAGACAATTAGGTATTTCACTGTGGTCCAGGTTTACTTAGTGAGGGAGGCAAGATTTAGAACTCTATATACAGTGCAATTCCGCTTATGTTTAAAAATAAAATAACAACTGACTAAATGTTTTGAGTATACTTGGAAGCACACAGAAGAGAGTAAGAAAATGTAAGAGAACTTTGACAGAGTTGGACAAAGATTTTCCTTCAAAAGTATCTGTTTTTAGTTCATTCAGTTTAAGACCTGCTTTTGCCTTTCTACTTTTATTTGAATGACTTTTCAAATGTACATTGCGTGACATTTCCACGTGTAACATTCTTTGAAATTTTAAGATTAAGTGACTGGCTCTTATAGCATTCAGGGTTATGTACTTACTGTAGAAGAGTGGTTTAACATTAAGGCACCCTCTGAACCATCTATCTGACCATTAATAAGACCACAAAACCGAGGATTGACTGAAGATCTTGTTACAGAAAAGTTGAAGGTCAGAAATCAGAAATTTCATAGATCTGAAAACTTTCACTCTACAAAGACAACAACA
>NW_006933708.1:2083-3294 GCF_000298275.1 Orycteropus afer afer
ATCAGATATATACTGACAGCATTTTAACTTCAGGAAAACAGTCTTTCCTGTGTGTATAATTTTGTAAAATCCACATTGTGTTAACCTGAAGAAAATGCAAGCTCCTCTCTGCAATGCATTGTGTCCTTCTCTTTGGGCACCACTTAAAGAGCCATGTACTCCTGGCACTGCAAACAGAAAAGTAAAAACCTTTGGATCCTGCTGACAAAGCAATTTCCACTGCGCCTAGTGGTTTTTGGTTTTCACACTGAATTCACTTCACCTTTAATTAAAGTATGTGAGATTCATTTGTTTCCTTTTGATTTTGGTTACCTAGCTCAGATAAACTTAAGACTCTTGTCTCTCAAGTTTCAGTCTCTTTGACATCTATTTTGATGTTTTCCTTCTGTCTTTTTAATGGCTATTCTTCATGTATGAGGTGCTTGATGTCATCTTACCAGTCATCTTCTTTTTGGTCATTAGTGTTTAATGTCACAAACCTATTATTGAGATGATCTCTCAATTCAGACATCTTCAAAGTTAAACTTTGGCTCTCATGGACTTGTTTTAATTTTCTTCAGCTTCAACTGAGCTTGTTGTCAGGTGCCACAGAGTCGGCTCTGAATTACAGCAACACTACGTAAAATAGTCAGCTGCAGGGATCCAGGTGAGGAGAGTGAACCAAGGATGCCCAAAGCAGCAGGACAGGAGAGTGGGAGAAATGGGATTGAAAACCAGGGACCCGAACAGAGGAGCAGTCAGCCACAGGGATCCAGGTGAGGAGAGGGAACCCAGGCACGCTCAAAGCAGCATGGCAGGAGAGTGGGAGAAAGGGGATTAAAAGCCAGGAACCCGGACAGAGGAGGAGTCAGCCGCAGGGATCCAAGAAAGGGTAGTACAAGAGGTTTCCAATAGGGAGACAAACCTATCTGTCTGTTTGTCCTACCATGGTGACATGTTGATGTGAGTTTTGAGATTGAGCCACTGATGTTTCTAACCCAGTGGGATGCACCTGCTGCACAGGTATCAGCCCAGTTTACAGACTGAGACAGACTAGGAAGAAGGAGGAGGCCATACACTTCTCAAAGAATTGGACAGGGAAAACCTTATGAATAGCAAAGAAACACTGTTTGATACATTACCGCACAACTTTATGAATAGTCCAGTTAGGTTAGAAGGCTCTCAAAATAAGACTGGGAAAGAGCTGCATCATCTGAGTAAACCCAGCCTTA
>NW_006933709.1:0-559 GCF_000298275.1 Orycteropus afer afer
TTCCTTTCATGTCTTTTTAATGATCTTTTGCTTTCTTCATAGATGATGTGCTTCATGTCATCACACAATTCCTCTGGTTTTCAGTCATCTGTGTTCAATGCAATGAATCTATTCTTTAGATGGTCACCAAATTCAGGGGCAATATAATCAAGGTCATATTTTGGCTCTTGTAGACTTCTTCTAATTGTCTTCAGCTTCATCTTGAACTTGGATATGAGCAGTTGATGGTCTGTTCCACAATCAGCTGTTGGCCTTGTTTTGGCTGAAGATATTGCCCTTCTCTGGCACCTCTTGCCACAGATGTAGTCAATCTGATTCCTGTGTACTCCATCTGGTGAAGTCCATGTGTACAGCTGCTATTTGTGTTGTTGAAAAAAAGATATTTTCAATGAATAAGATGTTGGTCTTACAAAATTCTATCATGTAATCTCCAGCATTATTTCTATCACCAAGGCCATATTTTCCAACTAGTGATGATTCTTCTTTGTTTCCAACTTTTGCATTCCAATCAACAGTGATAATTAACACATCTTGATTGCATGTTTGGTCAATTTCAGAC
>NW_006933709.1:1859-3191 GCF_000298275.1 Orycteropus afer afer
AAACCCTGTAATCTGTGAGTTCTGTGTGGCCACTGCAGTGAATTATCGAACCCAGGAGAGAGGTGGTGGGTGCTTTGGGAGGAACAGTTGGTGAAAGGGCTGGAGGGAGGCAGCATGTTTGGCCTTGCAATAATAGGCCTTGGGTTACTGCTGTCTTCCTCTTGTGAGATTAGAGGAGGTCAGAACATGTGACCTCCTTGCCGTTTTTGCACTTAGTAACTACCATAGCATGACAAACTGACAGACAAGTTCATCTCCCTTAGTTGTTCCAAACTATTCTGCTTCCTTCCTGCCTTCCTCAGCTGCTCCAAATCCACCACGCTGCCTGGCTTCCTTCCTTGCCTCCTTCAGCCACTCCAAAATTGCCACCTAGCTTTTTTGTGACAGACAAACCCCTCCACTGAAAATAGGATTATTAAATATTGTTGTTGTTAGGTGCCTTTGAGCCTTCTCCAACTCATAGCAACCCCACAAACAGCAGAATGAAACACTGCCCAGTCCCACGCCAGCTCCACAATCCTTGCTATACTTAAGCCCATCATTGCAGCCACTGGGTCAATCCATTTTGTTGAGGGCCTTCCCCTCTTTCATCCACTCTCTACCTTACCAAGCATGATATCCTTCTCCAGGGACTAGTTCCTTCTTACAACATGACTAAAGTAGCTGAGACAAAGTCTGGTCATTCTCACTTCCAAGGAGCATTCCAGCTGCACTTCTTCCAGGACACATTTGTTAGTTCTTTTAGCAGTCCATGGTACTCTCAGAATTCTTTGCCAACACTACAAGTCAAAAGCATCAACTCTTCTTCAGTCTATTGTGATGCTGCTTATTGGTCCAGTTGTGAGCAATTTTGTTTTCTTTATATTGAGGTGTAATCCATACTGCAGGCTGTAGTCTTCAATCTTCATCAATAAGTGCTTCAAGTAATCCTCACTTTCAGCAAACAATGTTGTATCCTCCGTCTATCACAGATTGTTAATGAAGTCTTCCTCCAGTCCTGATGTCACATTCCTCTTCACATAGTCCAGTTTCTTGGATTATTTGCTCCATATGCAGATTGAATAAGTATGTGAAAGGATACAACCCTGACATGTTCCCTTCTTGAATTTAAACCATGCAGGGTCCCCTTTTTCTGTTCAAATGACAGCCTCCTGGTCTATGTACAGGTTCCTCATGAGAACAATTAAGTGTTCTGAAATTCCCATTCTTTTCAATGTTACTTATAATTTGTTATGATCCACACAATTGAATGCCTTTGCATAGTCAATATAACACAAGTAAACATCTTTCTGGTATTCTTTGCTTTGAGCCAAGATCCATCTGACATCAGCA
>NW_006933710.1:0-1260 GCF_000298275.1 Orycteropus afer afer
ACTCATTTTATGAAGCAAGCATAACCTTGATACCAAAACCAGGCAAAGACATCACTCAAAAGGAAAACTATAGACCAATGTCCCTCATGAATATAGATGCAAAAATCTTCCACAAAATCTTAGCCAATAGTCTCCTACAACATATCAAGAAAATCACTCATTATGACCAAGTGGGACTCATATAAGGTATGTAGGGGTGGTTCAACATTAAAAAAACAATCAAGGTCAACCACCACATAAATAAAACAAAGAAGAATCACATGATCATATCAACTGATGCAGAAAAGGCATTTGATAAAATCCAACACCCATTCCTGATTAACACTCTCAGCAAAATAGGAATAGAAGGGACATTCCTCAACATAATAAAGGCCATCTATGCAAAACCTACAGCCAACATTATTCTCAATGGAGAGAGACTGAAACCATTTCTCTTGAGAACAGGAACCAGACAAAGATGCCTGCTATCACCACTTCTATTCAGCATTATATTGGAAGTCCTAGCCAGGGCCATAAAGCAAGAAAGGGAAATCAAAGGCATCCAAATTGGTAAGGAAGAAGTCAAACTATCCCTATTTGTTGATGATACGATCCTATACCTAGAAAACCCGAGAGACTCAGTCAAAAACATACTGGCCCTAATTGAGAGATTTAGCATCATGGCAGGATATAAGATCAACATCTAAAAATCAGTTGGATTCCTCTACACCAGCAAAGAGATTGCTGAAAAAGAAATAAGGAAATCAATACCATTTATAATGTTGTTGTTGTTATGTGCCATCGAGTCAGCCCCAACTCATAGCGACCCCTCCTTGGGTGCTAAGGCAGTATCAGTACTGAAGTAGATTGCCCAAACTTCCTTCTGAGACTGTTTACAATAGCTACCAAAAAAATAAAATACTTGGGAATAAATCTTACCAGAAACACAAAAGACCTGTACAAAGAAAACTATATAAAACTACTTCAAGAAACCATAAGAGATCTACATACATGGAAGAACATCCCATGCTCATGTATAGGAAGATTGAACGTTCTGAAAATGGAAAATGTCAATTCTACCCAAAGCAATCTATACATTCAATGCAATCCCAATCCAGATCCCATCAACATTCATTAGGGATATGGAAAAAACAATCACCAACTTTATATGGAAAGGAAAGAGACCTCGGAGAAGCAAAGCACCTATTGAAGAAGAAGAACAAAGTAGGAGGTCTCACACTGCCAGATCTCAAAACCTACTATACAGCCACAGTAGTCAAA
>NW_006933710.1:3161-4130 GCF_000298275.1 Orycteropus afer afer
GTGGTAGGACTTAAGAATTAACCTAAAAATCACCCTGCTAGCCAGGGACAGCATGGAGGACTGTGCACGGTGGCTGGGGAACAAATGGAGAAGGTGGAGAGAAAGGTCGGCTGAGCTGTGGACTCTTGCCAGTCCGGAGGTCACTGCCATTTTGAAGGTTTAAAAAGCAGCTTGACTATTTTGGATATTCAAAGAGACAGTGCTCTCACAGATTTCTGGGGCTTTAAGAAACACGTTCTGCTTTCCAGCAACCCCAAAGACACTTGGGGCCTGCAAGACTGAAAAGGTATGACATTCCTCTTGTTACTATACCTTACACCCACTTGGTGAATGGAGGTGTGGCCATCCCCACTCCCACCTACCTTCTGGGCCCACAGGAACTCCATCACAATCTATGTGATGTGCCTGGGTGCCCTACCTAGTCCTCCACCAATTTTTTATTTTATTTTTATTTTTCACTTACTTTTTCCCGGTGATTACTTTGCTTGTATTTGGCCGTTTCAAGCCAACTAATATCATTAATACTTTTGTTCTTTTTATTATTATTATTAATCTTCCCCTACAAGGTCCTAGTTTTCAGCATTTTTTTTTTTTTTCTCTTCCCAGTGCATGGTTGAAATTCTGCCCACACCATTTAAGGTTTTCTTTTTTTTTCCTTCCCCCCCCCTTTTTTTTCTCATGACTAACCCCATTCCTTGTTTTTCTTTTTGCATTCTTCCTGTTTTTTCCTTCATTTATTATTCTCCTTCTCTACATTTATTTTTCTTCTTAGTGCCCTATCCCCAGATATGCAGGTTTGCTTGTCTTTTCTTCTTTTTTTCTCATTTTCTCTTTTTTTGGTTACTGTTCCTGTGTGATTGATTACATGGGGTGTTTTTCGTCCATAGGTTTTTAGTTTTTTGATGGTTATTCAATTGTAATTTGTGTCTAACTGAGTGGGAGACAACAACAGTCCTCATAAGACACAAC
>NW_006933711.1:0-3240 GCF_000298275.1 Orycteropus afer afer
GATGGCCTCTTCCTTCTTCCTAGTCTGTCTTAGGCTGGAAGCTCTGCTGAAACCTGCCCACCATGGCTAACCCTGTTGGCACTTGAAACACTGGTGGCACAGCCTCCAGCCTCACAACAACACACAAGCCACCACAGGACAACAAACTGACAGATGAGTTCGTCTTTAGCTATTCCAAACTGTTCCACACATGCTTCCTGGCTGTCCCTACCAGTTGTGGCCCTCCAAAGAGCCATCTGCTACTGCCTCCCAGCTGTCCCTACCAATTCTGACCCTACAAAGAGCTGTCTGCTGCCACCTCCCGGCTGTCCCTACCAGTTCCTTGCTGTGTAGTATTTATGTATCCTGCCATTGATGGACATTTCTAATTTTATAGTTCTTCCAATTATTGACTTATTGTCTCTTAACTCCAAATTCACCTTTTTTTGACACCTCTGGGAAATGGATTCTGGGCCCTTTAAAGACTTTTTCTCTGCCAACTGGCACTGAAGCTTTGTCAATATAGGGTGCAAGAGAGACATTTCAGGAGGATAGATATTTAGTTTCTTGGTTTATGGTTGTTTGCTCTGCAAGCTTTGGCAGTGGCCAGCAACTTCCCCCAGTACATCCCTGTTATAGTTTGAATTGTATCCCCCAGAAATATGTGTTGTAAATCCTAACCTCTGTGCCTGTGCTAATAATCTCATTTGGGAATGGGTTGTCTTTGCTGTATTAATGATACAGGATTAGTGTCTTGAGTCAATCTCTTTTGAGATATAAAACAGATTTAACAAACAGTGAAGCCAGCAGAAGAGAAATAGAGGAAGACGCATGCCAAAATGCATGGAGATCACCAAGGAACCAGGAAGCAGAAGCTTAGAAGAGGCAAGGACCTTCTTCCAGAGCTGATACGAAGCGAAAGGCTTCCCTTAGACTTGAACCTTGAATTCAGACTTACAGAATTTTAAATTGTGAGAAAATAAGTTTCTGTTTATTAAAGCCACCTACTTCCGGTAATTTGTCATAGTAGCATAGGATAACTAAGAAAGAATTTGGTATCAGAGGGTGGGATGTTGCTCTAACAAATACTTAAAACTCGGAAATGGTTTTAGAATTAGGTAATGAGTAGAGACTGGAAGACTTTTAAGGTACCTAGATTGTCTTGAAGAGACTGTTGGTAGAATTATGGATACCAAAATCAATTCAGAAGGAACTGAGGTGAGCTATAGAGAAAGTCTCTGTCATTTTAGAGAATGCATATGACATCACCAACAGCATGTTGCTACAAAAATGGATGTTAAATGTGCTTCTGGTGAGGCTTTGAAAGAAACAATGATGAATTGGACAATGGATGAAGGGTGATGCTTTTTATGCAGTAGCAAAGAACTTTTCTGAATTATGTTTAAATATTTGGTAGAAGGTAAAACTTGTAAGTTATGAACTTGTATATCTGGCTGGTGAGATTTCCAAACAATATCTTAAAGGTACTAAGTAGTTTCTTCTTGCTGCTTAAAGTGAAATGTGAGATGGCCTTAAAAATGAATACTGCAAAATGAAAACAGAACTTAAAAGATTTGGACAATTCTGTTGTACAGACTAAACCAGCATGTCCTAGAATGTTCACCAAGAATGTGACTACACAATCTTTTGTGAAAAAGATTAAGCCTGTGACTGATGGATCTAACCAATTACCACAGCAGAAAACTCATCACTTTAGACTGAAGGTGACAGAGAAAAAACCAAAAGAAAGAACTCTACAGGCAGGAACAGGTAAAAGGAGCTACAACTGTTGTTCTCCAAGCAAAGAAAAGGACCATTCCTGGAGCAGCTTGGAGAACAGCAGAACTGTTAGAAGGGGCATGGGAATCAAGGTCTCTTCAGTTTGAAAGGGTGAGGCCATCGTTCCCTGATCTCAAAGGGTGGGATCATAGCCTCCTAGGTTTCAAAGTCAGATCTTTACCAACTTGGTTCCAGAGTGTGGGGCTACTGTTAAGGTGTGCCACGGGGATAGGACCACTGTCCAAGATTGAGAGAGTGGGGCTGCCATGCCCAAGGGGGAGAAGAATGGGGCCTGCCAGAGCTGAGGGGCTAGAGTTGCCAGTCAGATGGACTAAGAGAATGGGGCTACCTAAAGCCAAGGGACTGACTTGCCATTGCAGAAGACCTAGAAGGAACAGCTGAAGCCCAGGAGTAGGGGACCAGAATCCAGAAGGCACGACCAACACCCAGAGTCTGGAGGGTAAAACCATTGTCCAGATGGTCTCAGAGAACAGAGGATTATTTTCAAACCTTGAGAGCTAATGTAATTAGTTCTGTTGGGCATGGGACTTGCTTGGTGCCTATTACCCTTTCTTCCCATTCATTTTTTCCCATCTGTAATGGAAGTGTCTACCTTGTGCCTGTTCTACCATTGTACTTTGAAAACAGATCATTTGTATTCTAGATTTCACATGTTCACAGATGAAGAATTTTGCCCCAGGATGGAACACACCTAATGTCTCACCCATATTTGAAATTTTAGTCTTGGAGTTGACGTAAAACTCTGGGATAATGTGATGGGGTGAATGTATTTTGGATGTGGCAAGGACATGGATTTTTGGTGGCCAAAGTGTGAAATGTTATGGATTAAATTTAGTCCCCTCTGGTGGCTTAGTGCCTAAGGCACTTGACTGACAACCAGAAGGCTGGTGGTTCAAACCCACCACCAGCCACTCCTCAGAAGGAAGGTTGGGCAATCTACTTCCATAGTGATACTGCCTCGAAAACCCAAGGAGGGGTTGGAATGACTTTTTGTTTTTAAATAACTACTATGTCTATGGTTATAATCCCATTTGAGAGTGGGTTGTCTTTATTATGTTAATGAGGCAGGATTAGTATAGGATACATCTTGAGTCATCTCTTTTGGGATATAAAAGACACTAAACAAGCAACACAAAGAGAGAGATAAATGAGGTAAGATAGATGCCAAGACACATGAAGCTCTCCAAGGAATGAAGAAGCAGAAGGTGAAGAGACAAGGACCTTCCCCCAGAGCTGAGAGAGAGAGAGGCCTTTCCTAGAACCAGCAGCCTTAATTCATACTTCTAGCCTCCTAAACTGTGGGAAGATAAATTTCTGTTTGTTAAAGCCACCCACTTACGATATTTCTGTTACAATACCACTGGATAATGAAAACAATCCCCTAGGTTGCTTTGTAGCAGGGTGCATTCATGAGCTGCCCCTTGAAAACAGCTTTCCCTGATAGCCTAGAGCAGGTTTCTG
>NW_006933712.1:0-863 GCF_000298275.1 Orycteropus afer afer
TTATTGTGGAGGGTCAAAAAAGGTTTCTATATGGAAGGAAACTTTCTTTGTTGGTTGCTGGGGGGAACGGGAGGGGAGGAAACTGCCAAAAAAAAGAATGCATTGACCCATATCACTTTAGTTTTGTGTATTTCACTGTACATAAGTTATATGTCAATAAAATGCATAGAAAAAATAACTTTTGGGGGAAGTAATGAAAGGAGGGGTGCTTTCCCTTTTAAAAAACATCAGCCAAGCACCTTAGGGACCATGAACATATGTGTGGTCGGACCTTGCCTTAACACATACCTGTGCCTTCCTCCTGGAACATCTCGGGGAGACTCATTCTACAGTCATATTCCTGACCCCCACCCTTATTACTAAGAGCGACTTGGACCCAGGCCGGTTAAACAAGATGATTGATGGGGGACAGAGTCTCCTGGTCCCACCCAGCCTAAGGCCATGGCCATATATGTGTGAGTGGGAAGTGCAGGTTATGTTCCGAAATGCAGAAGCAGGAGCTTGTAACAAAGTGAAGTTTTGGCCCCAACCTCTGTCAGCTTCACTATGGCCAGTGCTCCAGCTTTTGAGGGGGGCTAGCACATCCCTCCCTTTTGTTCAGAGGTGTCTTCTCTAAGGACTTCTTAGCTGTGTTGCAGACCCTCGTACCAGACCTTAGTCTTTGGGCTGATGTTCCTCTTCACCTTGTCGTGCTGATGGGCCTCATCTTCAGGGTCGCTGCAGCAAGCAGGGCTGAATTTTGGGGAAAAAAGTGCTAGCTCAGGGTATGAAACCAGTTACTCAGCTTCTGCTATAATTTGAGTTCTTCTAAATAAATCATTCTTTGCATCGTGAAGGGCATTGTAGTGGGTGAAATAATTGAA
>NW_006933712.1:1573-3273 GCF_000298275.1 Orycteropus afer afer
CCTGAACACACCTTTGTTATGAGTGGAGTTACCAAGGGAAAGACCACAAGGATGAGCAAAGCTGACAGCCTAAGACCAGCTGCAATCACAGCTGGGTACGTGGAGCTCAGCAAGCGTCATGGCATCTTGCTCTGGGATTTGGGGACCAGCATTCTACGCATCTGTCATCTGCTTCTGGCCACTAGAGAGTTTAAGGTGTTTTTTAAGGTGTTTTCAGTTCTCCAGAGGGCTGACAGTCCACGGGGGCATCTTGGCCTTATTCAGTTGTGACCAAGGAATCCAGGTCTTAACTCCCTGTAGTTTGGCAACACATGGATTACCAGGGAGAGCTTGGTGTGGCCCCTTCCAGTGAGGTCCCAGCAGTCTTTTAGTTGACTTCTCTTCCAGTATTCATATTGTCCAGAGCTAGGTTAGGCAGGCTTTGAGAGTCTAATTTTTGTTCCTAGAAGGCTTCTTTCTCCCCCATGTGAAAGATACTCTTTAGGGTACTGGATTAAAGATTGATAACCCTTTGGTAAAGCTGGGTAAGAGTTCCTTATTAGGCCCCGGCCGTAATCTCATAACAGGTCTTGAGAGCATCCTGCCTTTCCCCATGTCTCAGTCTAGTCCATCGGGGCCTGTGGGTGGTGTTGCAGGAGCTTTTCTGAAGTCAATTCCCAGGGGTTGGGATGGTCAGCAATTACCTGGGGAGCTGCTGTCTTTATTTGTCATATGTACAGAAATCATCTGAGATGCAGCTCCGACGCCTGACGCGTCAGCAAGACGACTCCTGATGTCCTCAGTCTGGGCTATTCCTGCCCTCTGCTCCAGATGAGCAGAGACGAGGTGTCGCACCTTGGATGGCCACTTGTAAGCTTCTAAGCCCCCAGATTCTCCGTTAGAATAGCCTTAGACCAGTTGACTGAAATGACCCACAGACCATGCCCCCGGAATGGTTTCCTCAAGGAAACAAGTCCCATGAGCGTGCTGATACATAAGCAGAACTGGGAAATGCTTTCTGTCTGCCTCTGCAGCAGCTGCGTTCCATGAAGCTCGGATTGCGGGTCATCATCATATACCGACAGCGTCCTCTGTTGAGGCACTAACTCCTTCTTGGGAGACTAACAGGAAAGTGAGTCTGTCCTGTGTGTAAAACTGTAGCTCCAACTTCAGACAGTCCTCTAGCTACGGCCTTTACCACCTTGCTGAGTGTATCAACAGAAATTGCTAAGTTTCTGTTTCTCATTTACGGCCTGATAATGTCCTTTAATGCAAGAACTGACTGTTGTAGTAACGAACAGCACTATGCTGAATATAGTGTTCTGTGGTAAGGAGTTTTCTCATTGCCTGATTTTTCCTTTTAATATTTTTAAGGTTTCCTTCATGGTCTGAATTTTATGTTTCTCTCCTCTTATTTTTCATTTGGGTTAATTCATAATGTATAACCACATAGGAACACCATTAATAAGAACCAGTCCAAATCTGTGGGTGAAAACCAAACTTACTAGTTAGGAGATTGAGGAGAAAGGAGGAACATGGTTTCTTATATACAGAAAAAAGAACATGAAAAGGTCAGCAATATTCCCACATAAAACCTATAGTAATCTTTAGTGCACTCACAACAGTGTAGTTAATTTCTGTTCTACACTATTTAAATCAACCATAGGATGTGAACCCAGCAGCTTCTACACAAGAGTTCTGGAGGTCTCGTTCAGTCTACT
>NW_006933713.1:0-837 GCF_000298275.1 Orycteropus afer afer
TACAGGATCATATCATCCACAAATAGAGATAGTTTTTGTTTCTCTTTACCATTTTGTATGCCTTTTATTTCTTTTTCTTGCCTTATTGCCTTGGCCAGGATTTCCAATACAATGTTAAATAGAAATGGTGATAGGCAGCATCCCTGACTGGTTCCTGTTTGTAAGGGGAATGCCTTGAGTCTTTCTCCATTAATAATGATGTTGGCCATTGGCTGTGCATATATACCCTTTATTATGTTGAGGAATTTTCCTTCTATCCCTATTTTGCTGAAGTTCTGAACAGGAATGGACGTTGGATTTTATCAAATTCCTTTTCTGCATCGATTTATATAATAATATGGTTCTTTTGTTTTGTTTATGTGGTGGATTACATTGATTGATGTTCTGATGTTCAACACCTCTTGTCAACCTGGTATGAATCCCAGTTGGTCTGGCTGTATTCATTTTTTGATATGTTGTTGGATTCTGTTAGCTAAGATTTTGTTAAATATTTTTGCATGTGCATTCATGAGGGATATTGGTCTGTAGTGTTCCTTTCTAGTGGTGTCTTTCCCTGGTTTTGTTTTTAGTGTTATGCTTGCTTCATAAACTGAGTTTGGGAGTATTCCATCTTTTTCTATGTTCTGGAATAGCTTGAGTAGCATAGGTGTCAATTCTTCTCTGAATATTTGATAAAATTCACCACTGAAGCCATCAGGGCCAGAGCTTTTCTTTGTGGGAAGATTTTTTATGACCTGTTCATTTTCTTCTTTTGTTATAGGTCTGTTCAAGTTTTCTGTCTCTGAGTGGGATAGTTTAGGTAGGTCTTGTGATTCTAGAAACTTGTCCATCTCTTCT
>NW_006933714.1:0-630 GCF_000298275.1 Orycteropus afer afer
TACAAAGGACAGCCAGTAAGAATAAGCTCTGATTTCTCAGCAGAAACCATGCAAGCGAGAAGGTAATGGGATGGGATATAAAAAACCCTGAAAGAAAAAAATTTTCAACCAAAATTTTCAAATTTTCAACCTGGTAAAATTGTCCCTCAAATATGATGGTGAAATTAGGAGATTTCCAGGTAAGCAGAAACTAAGGGAATTTGTTAAAACCAGACCCACTTTACAAGAGATGCTAAAGGGAAACCTTTGAACAGAGAAACAAAAATAGCAAATAACAACCGACCATTAATACACAAGATGACACAACCCAGAAACCACAGCTAAGGACATATCCAAAGTAAAATGGGCTTACAAGATTGTAAGCAGGGAACCAGAGACATCCATTGGCAAGTGAGGACAACTACAAACAAAATGAGGGAATAGACTGTGTAGTTACAGAACTTCTAAATGGTGAGGAAGTTAAGAGATTTGCAAGATAGAATGGACTGTTCATCGCAGCACTATTTACAATAGCCAAAAGATGGAAACTACCTATATGTCCATCAACTGAGGAATGGATAACCAAACTATGGTACACACACACAATGGAATACTATGCAATGCTAAAGAATAAGGTAGAATCTGCAATAC